>NC_135998.1:13342655-13480155 GCF_048128805.1 Centroberyx gerrardi | reverse complement strand
ACCAAGCACGGCATCATCAACTCAGGCTACAGGGCCATCGACTCACTCAGCATAGAGAAAGGTAAGTAGTTATTATTAAGAGGTCATAAATAACTCACTTACACAAACAATCAAACAAACAAAAAACGAGCAAAGAAAGCCAGCTCAGGTTGCAGATGAAGGTTAAACAGAAAACAAAACTTAACTAACATTAACTACTACCAACTACATTAAGTTTGTCTGTTCTATGGGACAGGACACAAAACACTGCACATATACATACCTATCTAGATAGGTAGGGATCATTTATTATTATTATTTCAGTGGAATCATATCATCATGACATGGTGATTTGGGGATATCATGACACACAATTCTGCTGTCTAAATTGATAATAGAAAGCAAATTTTATTTAAAAACTGACAAAATGAAGTTTGAAACATATCGAATGCGTATCAAAAAAAATCCTTATGATTATCATGATGCATACATCTATCCACTACTACTACACACACAATACTTAAGATACTTATGATTATGATACGGACCATCCATTGACTACATTCATTCCCTGACCCCTAACTCTAGCCTTAACCCTCACAGCTACATGCCTAATTTCATCCCTCTTCCTAACCTAAATCTAATCCTAATTCTAATTAACCCTAAACCAGCCACTTGAAGATGTGAGGCAAGGCCAAAATGACCTCACATAACAAAAATGTCCTCACTTCTACAGTCCAAACCCAAAGTGGTTCTCACAAGGATAGCAATGCCAGAACACATACACACACATGTACGTAAGAAGGGATCTCTTGTGAGGTTTCTTTACAGTGACCTCTGCAGTGACAGTTATCTCTGTTCTATACTCTCCAAGCTCTATAGGGAATACTACACTCACTGTACAGCCTTGTGTGTGTGTGGGTGGGTGGGGGTGGGTTTGTTTGAAAAACAACAGTGTCGTGGGTGATTTGTTCTAATTCAGCAGATGGGCTTGTAGTACACTTTTTGTAATTTTTTCACAGTTTGCCACTAAATCTATAATTAACAAGGTGAAAGCATTTAATATCTATTACGAACCAGAGCAACAAATAAACATCAAATATTGCTTTCTCTCACACCCCATTTCCACTATCATCCTCTCTCTCTCTCTCTCTTTACCACCTCTCTTTTCTCTCTCTCTCTCCCTCTCTCTCTCTCTCTCTCTCTCTCTTTATCAGGCTACAGACATTGGCACGCTGACCTTCGCCCAGATGACACACCCTTGGAGGCGGGGCTAGCCTTCACTTGCAAGCTCAAGAGTTCCATCCCGTTCCTGGGCCGCGATTGGCTGGAGGAACAGAAGAAGGAGGGGCTAAGGAGACGCATCGTCTGCTTCACCATTGACGAGTCAGTAAAGCTTCTGCCATGGCATTATTTTTAGTCATGGAAATCACTAATTCAGAAAATGAAAAAAAATGTCTGTTTTCTGAAGACACCACAAATCAATGTTCCTGTAGAGCAGCCATTTAGACCTCTTAGTAGTAAAGACTTCCCATATTGATCCACAGCCATTATTTGAATATTTTCAGCAGCATAACTATCTTACGTGCTGCCACTTTACTCATACGCAATTTGATCAATAACTGCCCGTAAATATCTTGGAAAATTATCTTTCTCAAAAAGGAAGAACCTGATATGCTGTTGTATTTATTGCTAACTCTCTACATGAGTTTATTGGATGTACTATATAACTATAGGATGGTGGAGTGGTTTAATGGAATATCACAAAGTTTCATGGCTCAAATATTTCTTTTGCTACAGAACATTTTTATATTCAATAGTGAGGCCCAAACGGAATATGTGGAAACATTTCTTTCAGTTTCTGTAGTATTTCTGTTGGAAAACACATGGGAAATCTATGAATTCAGGATGTTTTACTTTATTTTGATTCTAAGGTCTACTTCTGCCATTTGCTAACATTACTCTCTTTATATGAAACGAGACGTTTTAGAAGTGAGCATATTCTGTTTGGCCTGACATTCCTAACTTGTTTTTTGTGTGTGTATGTGTGTCTCTCTCTCTCTCTCTCTCTCTCTCTCTCTCTCTCTCTCTCTCTCTCCCTCTCTCTCTCTCTCTCTCTCTCTCTCTCTTTGACCACCAGGAAAGTACCGATGTTCGGTCTGGAGGCCATCTTCCGTAACGGCGTTCCCATTGGTCATCTGCGCCGTTCTGACTATGGCTTCTTCGTCGACAAGACAATTGGATATGGATATATCCGCAACCCTGATGGAGGAGTGGTGAGGGCCTTACACACACACACACACACACACACACCCATGAAGTTCATACTTTGATTCATCTGTAAACAAGACGTCCTTCCCGTCTTCAGCAGTGCAATTGTGGTATTGTTTGGCCAACGTTTAGACTTGTTTTGTCGTGGAAGAAGTGGTTTAGAAACGGCTATTCTCCCATTAAGTTTGCCAATCTTCTTCTGACTGTACTTTTATTAACTGGAGTCGGGAGTTCTGTGTTCAGTTGGCTTTGTATCTTGGATGCAGAGGCTGTTCTGTCTCGTAAAGATGTTAGCTTGGTTTGACTTGACTTTGTGAAAATCTCTCCAACATATGTTGTCCTGCCCCCTTAGAAACTTTCAATTTAGCTGCAGTTTGGCAATGGGATCGTTTTTCAGCACTCAAGAGAACAATTTGGCTTCACTAAGCTCTTTTGACATTGTTATGAACAACTGGAAAATATTTTTCAATGGATGTCCTTTTTCAAAGTTAAAGCACTAGCAGTAATGACAATAATGCATAGAGGACCATATAAATTTAGTCAATTTCTGGTTTTAGTTGTTAAAAGACCAAAACCATTCACACTGTGTATTAGGAGCATACACTTATTCATATTTGAATGAAATACTGTATATGATTTGACAACAAATTGAGAAAACCTTACCACATGGCGTGCAAACAAGATATTCAGATATGTTTTACTTTCATACGATTATTTCTCAAAGACCTAAGAATTTTGATTTGTATAAGTTAAAATTCATTAGTTTTTGATAAATGATAAAAAACAAACTTCTTGGTAGCGGACCCTACTGTAAGTCATGATGAATATGCTGTTTCTCTATCATCAGTATGTTCTTTTTATTGTTTCCTTTTCAATATATCCAATTTCCCCACAGGAATCATAAAAGTTTATTCTTATATTTGCTGGGATACAATGACATGTAAACACCATATCTCATTTTTTGTTAGTGTTTGCTGTGTACATTGTGTTTCTATGATTCTGTTAATTTATGTATGCAGGGATATGAAGGGATATTATAACTGGGATGTGAAGATGCATGCATCCCTAATAGGACTTAAACTGGGACTGAATTAACCAGAATAACACATTTAATGTCAGTTGCGCACACACACCCACACACTGATCTAGACGGCTTACAGCTGCTTCTTATACAATGTTTAAAGTGCACTCATTTCTAAGTAGTAATTATCTTATTCGAAGATGAAGATTCAGTGTTTTGCCCTGCTCCACTTCCCTACTGTTGAAAGATGCTTCGTTGACGTCAGGCACACGCACAAACATATAAACAGACACACACTTCAATGCACACACAGTTACTTATGCACATACTAGGAGGCTCTTTGTTTCAGCCCAGTAGGTCCCTCCTGACTGTGTGAGTGATAGAGAGAGAGAGAGAGAGAGAGAGGGCTATGTGTGTTTGAAAGAGAGTATATCTGCGTATGAGAGTGTGAGCCGGTAGGAAGATCAGTCTCTCTGCTCCTGCTATTCTCTTCAGGTTCTCATCCTCTCTGTTAGTCTCAGCCTCAGGCCCTAACAGGCAACACACTGTGCACTGAATAACAAGCTGTATTGGCCGGCATTCAGGTGTTTGAGTGAAAACGACACTCTTTCTACTTTCCCAATAATAATACAAACACACATAGAATACCAGATGGAACATCAGCCAGAGCGAGAAAGGTGAAGAAACAAGAGAGAAAAGGAAAAGTTGATTTTTTTGGGGGGGTGAAGTAGCATGCTCAAAGGCAAAGCAGTTGTTTTATTTGATAAAACGATGAAAAACAGAACAATCCTTCCATGATGATCTGTGTGTGTCGTTGTGTCTGCTTGTGTATTTGTGCATTTGTGTGCACATTTGTGTAATATCCATCCCTGAGCCTTGACCAGCGAAACAAAGCGGATTGTCCCTTGGCTTTGTTGGGCACTTCCGTTTGGAAACACACAAGCACATGCACATACACACACACGCACGCACACACACACACACACACACACACTTGCTAGGCTGAGCTTGGCTCTATTGAAGCCAGTGATGTGATTGTAGGGGATGTGCTCTCTAATGCTGAGTGACAGGAGACCAGATCCCTCAGACCTGTGTGTGCGTGTGTGTGTGTGTGCGCGTGTGTGTGTGTGTGTGTGTGTAAAACAAGTGGGAGACAGGATAGTGAGGTGTCTCCCTTCCTAAACAGACCTAGGGAGCCACAAAGCAGGAGTGCCGACTTTACTTTGCTTTCATTTCATCTGTCTTTCATTCTTTCTTTCTTTCTCTGTCTTTTTGTATTCTCTCTGGCTTTCCTTATTATACCTTGCATGGCTCCCACCTCCGCTCACAACTTTGAACCCCCCCCCCCCCCCCCCCCTCCTTTCACTGCTCTCTGTGTCGAGACAAAAGTCGGGATGTTTAGATTCATAAATGAAGCAAGGTCGTTGAGCACTGACGGCTTCATCTAGAACAAAAGCGTCGACATCATTGGACGGTGTGTTGTGCCCAGGCGCTGCTGAAAAAATAATTGGCTGTTTGTTCTCTGTCTCTGACTTTCTACGGTGTAACTAAGCCTTTCTTTCTTTAAGGACGGTGTCACTCGGCTCAGACTGAAACAAGGGCACCAGTGTCATTGCTCGTTATGTGTGGCACCTAGACTTTACCGGTTAGTTCTGTCACAGCGAGAAGGCTGTGGGTTTGAATCTCCGCCCCGGTCCTTTCTGTGTGTGGAGTTTGCATGTTCTCCCCGTGTTTGCTTGGGTTTTCTCTCACACAAAGACATGCAGGTCAGGTGAACTGGAGACTCTAAATTGCCCGTAGGTGTGAGAGTGTTGGATATATGATGTGTAGTATGTATAAGGTGTAGTAAACAATGTATATGACGTAGGATATGATGCATATGATGTAAATATAAATGTAGTATGGTACATGATGGTATGTAAAGCCCTTTGAGACTTGACTGTGATAAATAGACATGACTACATTGTAATGTCATATAGCTGTTGGTGATTTAAGCTGAAATTACATCAGCTGTGACACTGAATATAACGTCCGTGGCCTGAATAAGATTACAAGTTGGATAGAGTATATGAGCACAGTGCTACAGCCTTTAGCTTAGCAACAGTCAAAACTAAATGGTAATGAGATAGAGCTGTGCGTGTGTGTGCGTGTGTGTGTGTGTGTGTGTGTGTGTGAGGCAGCGCTACAGAACAGTGAGGGAGCTGGAGGGAGAGAAAGAGAGTCAGTCAGGGAAAATTAGCTCTCTGGGTTACGGGGGAGCTGACATTGACTCATGAATGAATGAATTGCTTTCAGCGTTTTATAACTCCTGCGCCGTTCTGCTCTGTTCCCGATTTCAGATATGAAAGCCATGAAATTGTCCATTCTGCACGACTCTGTCAGTTGAGGACAGTGTTTTTACTAAGTGTGCGGATTAATTGGTCATTTCATTTTTACCCACTGTGTTTTTATCTCCGCTGTCTCTCACTATCTCTTCTCCTCCAATTTCACTTCCCTCCCCTCTCCGCTATTCTCCTTCCTTGCTTCTCTTTCTCTCCCTCTCCCATCTGTATTTCTCTCTCTCTTTCATTCTCTTTCTCTCTCTCTCTCCCCTCTCTCTCTTTCGTTCTCTTTCTATCAGGTGAGCGCTGATTTCATCAAGAGCGGTGACTTCACCCTGGAGAGGATGGGGGTCACCTACCAGGCCAAGGCCCACCTCAAATCCCCTTTCGATCCCGAGAACAAACGTGTCAAAGGCATCTACGCTTGAGAAGGACCACGCACATGTAAAAAAACAAAAAACAAGCGCACCCCGAGTGGTGAGTGAGGCGGAGAGGGTACCGGTTGATTTTTACATGCAGATGCCGTTTGTTTAGCCGCTCCGTCTCTACCAACCACCGGGGGATCTCAAATCCAGAACATTTATTCAGATAAAAACGGTCCTGTGATTTGATATGGAACCTACTCTCATTTTAAAATTCAGTTTAGCCTTTGAAGTATGATCTAAAACCTGTATTGAAGTATCAAAACATAATACTGTAGGTGCTGATTTGAGTCTGGATTGAATGTTCTGTAATATCAGCCTTAACTGGCTCCACTATGGGTGAGTCATGTCCACAGCTCCATGTTTACAAACCCACTGTGGGATTGGGAGTAACAATGTTAACACGTGAATAGTATTTCTGGGGAGATATTTGTCAGGAAATGGTTTTTCAAGTCCATCCATGCACCAAGCCCGTCTTTTTGCCTCTGGTAATCAAAGGAGAGAGTTTGCTAGCTAACGCCTGGTTACCATGTTGACATAGCAACCAATGAAGCCCCGCTACCTGTGCTTTATGGGAATTATCAGAACAGTTGCAACGTGTCTTTGACCAATCAGATTGCTCAGATGAAACTACCTGTTGTTAGGTAAGTTTATATTTTTTATACACTAGAAATCATCTATAGTAGGCTATGACAACATGGTAAATATTTGAATGAAATTGTCTTACCCTGCTTTTAAAAAACATTTAGCCTCCTTCTAACATGCTGACAGAAAATGTATTAAAAATACAAGGACGTATCACTAGTGTAGCACTTTGATAAACAGACTGTAGTGTCTGTAATGCCAATGCTGGGTGGCAATAATCACACGCGATTAAAGATGCTTTGTTATTAATTATTTGTGTTTACATCAGTGTCTCCACCATTTCTGTATGCTAAAATACAAGCTAACCATAGAATATAGTTTACCCTTGATACACTTTGAATAGGAGTTGATTATTATGAATTAAAGTGTCCATCATATTATGTGTGTTTACACCTACTTACAGTAATACAGTTTAAACCAAACTCTAACCAAAGTTCATCACACACATAATTTGAATGGCGGTCGAAGAATGTGTGTCAGAGTAGGAGAAGGCTTTTGTATTTATCGCTACTAATTGCTTCTCAGATGTGTGTTGCTGCAAGTTCAGCACAAAATGTTTGCTAATTCAAAATGATTCATTGATTCTGCCAGAACGGCCATTAATCACTTAAATGGTTCTCAGGAGTAGCTTAGGCTAATAATATGATTTATATGAGCAATGTGAAACAGATTTATAAACAACACTATCACTGCTGGTACTGTACCGTAATGTTGAGTGTCATGAGTTGTTTTTCTAATACTATTGCTATAATTTCTCTTCCCTCCATAGAATGATGTGAATATTGTAAATGTCATTATAAAATAAATCAGGTGAAGTTGTGAGTCTTAAGTCCTAACAGGATGAGTTTCTCAGTGCTGAGCATTAACAGGCATGTTGTCTTAAAACAAAATCATGACCAGTTCAAAGAACAAACATGACCAGTGGAAGGATATGATGATCTGTCAAATAAAAAAATTAATGTTTAGCCAGTTTTCATGTATTCTCTCCAAAGCAATTAATTTATGAATAAATTTCTGTTTTAAATGATTTCATTTTTGTGACATTTATTTATTATTTCACACATGAAGAAACTATGTAAGTAAAGACGGGGGACACAGCAAAGGAGAGACAGAATTACTGAAGCGTGTACAAATAGTGGTAAATAATAAAAGGGAATAAAAAATTAATGAAAATGTTAAGTCGATTGTGTTTAGATGTGTTCACATTATTATGATTACCACTCAGGTCATTCATAATAGAACTGCATGCACTCATGGTACTGGAAGTCACATAGAGTAAAGTCATCCACCAAATAACATCATGTTGTTATATGTGTTGTGATGATGATGTCTTGTTTTTGGTCATTTATCAACAGTATCATGGGTAACAATGCAAAAAACAAATAAGAAGAAGTAATAAAGCCATGTTAATTGACTTTTAAAGTAATGTAGATGGGCAATTTTAGCAACAACTATAGCCAACAGCATTGTTTCACAATACTTTTGTTTTCTGGATCACACTGTGTTATTTGTGTCTCAGTTACATGCCAATCCCAACTCTTGCTGTCAGCAATAATGCCTATCTCCATTGCTTTAAAACATCACCCTATGAGTAGGAGTATCATTGACTTTAGTGTACTAACAACACAAATATGCATATCATTACAGTAGATGTTAGAAAGCCACATAGGGGACATCATCATCAATCCCCAAGCACAGAGATTAGACCAGGGAAACAAATCAAGGGAGCTTCTCTAAATCTCCCCCAGGTTGGCGGCCCTATCCCTGGTTGTGTGTGTGTGTGTGTGTGTGTGGGGTCAGGCCCCCGGCTCAGGCTGGACCATGGAGGGCTTAACGGACTGGCTGACGGGGAGTCCTCCTCCCTCACAGGGGTAGCGAGACCTTTGCAGGACGGAGGTGACCACCGGTAGAGGCTGTTTGTCCCACTCTCCCTGTAGAAACAGATATTGACATTTGAGCTGTGTGTGTGTGTGTGTGTGTGTGTGTGTGTGTGTAAGTATATGTGTAAGTGTGTGTGTGTGTGTGTGTGCCTGCATGCATTTGTGCGTGCTCTGGCATATGTTTGGAACCACCCATGTATGATGCATGTATCTCTGCATGCAGGTCCTATATGGTGTGTCCTTACCTGCTGTGTGTGTATGCATGTGTTCGCACACACGTGTACTGTACATGTGTGATTGTTTTTTCTTTTTCTAAACCAACCATTTGGTTTAGTATTCTACCTAGCTGTCCTCTCCAAGTATTCGAACACACTGGAATCAGTTTTATTTAGTCATATTGTTCTGGGGTGCACTCAAGCAATTGATGTTGCTCATCAAGGAAATATGTTTTGGTCTATCATTTGGTTTTTGATCTGACAAAAGAAACCTTGATCAAGGCCACTGCACAATTTTCAACTATCTATTTATTCATTATGCTCTTCCTTGATCAAAGCATCTTGTGTGTGTGTGTGTGTGTGTGTGTTTGTGTGTCTGAGTGAATGTATATTTCAAAGTTTGCAAGCTGTCTGCTCAACTTGCCCAAATATCCGTTTTGGCCAAAAGTTTGCTTTTGAACTGGCTTAATCAGTAGCTTGGCAGTCTATCATGCAGGTGTGTGTGCGTGTGTGTGTGCGTGTGTGTGCGTGTGGACTCACAGGAAAGAGGCGTGCAGTGGACTGGTTGCAGTGCATGGAGATGGGGGCTGTGTTATAGAGGGAGTCCAGGACCTCTCCAGTGAAGGAGTCCCACTGTAGCTGAGAGTACTGCTCCGTCACGCTGACCTCAGCACACACACACTGGTCACTGCCCTGGAACCTGGAGGGGGAGGAGAGAGAGATTGAAGGAAAGCCGGAAAAAAAGAAAACAGTGGGAGAGAGAGATGGAGAAAAGGAGAAGGAGACTGAAAACAGCCTTTAATATTGTTGTTACACAAGTACACTGTCGTACTTTAAAAGACGAAGCATCTGGTTTTTGAGATAAAAAACATAATCATCACTCTGGTACCTCGGAGGGACGGATAGAGAGAGAGAGAGAGAGAGAGGGAGAGAGAGAGAGAGAGAGAGAGAGAAAGAGAGAGAGAGAGAGAGGGAGAGAGAGAGAGAGAGAGAGAGAGAAGAGAGAGAGAGAGAGAGAGAGAGAGCAAAGGATTGAGGCAGAAACAAGAACTGCTTAGTCACACAGGTGATAGAGAGCGAGGCAGAAAATGAGACGGGAGAATGAAGGACGAGGAATGAGCAAGCAAAGGATTCTAGAGAGAGAGAGAGAGAGAGAGAGAGAACATGCTTGAAGATGTGGATGTGTGTGCGTGTGTGTGTGTGTGTGTGTGTGTGTGTCACCTGTTAATGAAGCTGAAGTATTTCTGCAGGTATCCCGTGGCTACATGGCTCTTGCAGAGCTCCAGCTGAGTACGAGGGTAGTAGTGTATGTAGTTAACACACATCTCATCCATGATACCAAACCCCCCCTAGAGAGAGAGAGAGAGTTAGGGAGGGAGACAAAGAGTGGAAGAGATAGTAGGAGAGATGTAAAGATTAAGAGAATGAAGGAGTTGGGGAGGAAAAGAGAGATGGAGGTGAGTGGGGAAGAAGAGAAATGGTGAGAGAGAGAGAGATGGAGGGAAAAAAGAGAGAAAGAGAGGCAGAGGGGGGAGAGAGAGAAGAGAGAGAGATGTGGAGTTCAAGAGAGACAATGCTCAAGGTTATCCCGTTTCTTATTCACAGTGCTCAAGGCAAATTAGCTGCGATACCAGAACATGTTCATATTGTGCTGCTCACCACTGTAGGCTTGTTCCTATCTTCTGTGTCATAGGTACACTTTGTTATGAGGACGTCACCCTGTGGGGGGGCGCACACATACACACACACACACACACACATCAGCAGTTAACACAGACCACATCTCACGAAATTTAACACTGAGAACACTGAGAACACTGAGGATCATTTAAGGTTACAGACAGAAATTTAATTATTTAAGAGAGCCACTGGCCAGTGTGCTGTTGAACAGCATGTTACTGTGTGGAGCTCATCTGCCGTGGCTTTGTCTTGTCTGTCTCCCAGGCAATTCCTATCATAGCACTGATTTTACAGTCTGTCCCTATTTCCACTCTGTTGAAGCACCTTACAATACGTACTCGGGTAATACAAGGAAAAAATTTAAGATTTGGGGCACTAGCTGAATGTTGCCTGAATGCAAAATCGGCCTGTCAAATAAAAGCACAGGAGTTGTTCCACCTTGGAAAATTATACCTAAAGTATGTTAGTCACTGCCTATGACATTTTCAAATACAAGCCATAGTCAAATCAACTTAATACTTACAGGTAATACATTCACCATTTTATGTAGAATTCGTATTGTCTGTAAGAAAGAGCACAGAAAACAAATACAAGCCATTAAAGGCAAAATCCACCCTACATTCACATTTGTTGTTCCTGTGTTCTTAGTTCAGTCAATATTTGTGGTTACGAACAAGTCTCTCCACCAAGTCCATGGCAATAGACTTTGACAAGGTTTGCTTGAAGTCAAACAACAAATTGATCTTTAATTATTTAATGATAGGGCTACTATTCAGAAAGAAAAATGTACAGTTTTTCCTTCAAAGCACTGCATCCACAAAGTCGATTAATGGAGCACTTTTCAGAATTCTTCTCTTGATGTTATAATCTCACCTCTTGCTTAAGGATAGATTTGTTTATGTTCACAAATCAAGATGGAATTGTCCAAGACCATTGAAAGAATCACATGAATTTCATTTTACGGAGGATTTTCCTTTTTGAGCATCATAATTTTGTGCATAATTTGATTGCTTTGTGTAGATTTACTTCAAATACAGCCAGATAAAACATTGATTGTACTTGATACTTTTCTTGGAGGCAACATTCACAGTAATTAGGTGTGTGTGTGTGTGTGTGTGTGTGTGTCTGTGTGAAAGGCCTACTGGCTTTGTTGAAAATGCTTTAATAAAGTGTTCATATGCTTAATGAGACTGGGGGGTTTAAAACAAGGACACACAGGTACACTCAGATTAGTCTGCCGTCAACAGCAGCTGGAGATTTTATCAGGTAGCCTAACAGATGTCTTTCTCCTTTCTGTGTGTGTGTGTGTGTGTGTGTGTGTGTGTGTGTGTGTGTGTGTGTGTGTGTATGAGGCGGGGGCAGAGGGGGGACATGTATGTGTCTACCTGCCTCAGGACATAACAAAACAAAACACAACAGATGTCTCTCAAAAATGTTAACGGTTTCGGTGTTTCGGTGTTGAGTCGATGGGAATTTAACTGTTGCCTCATGGATGGAAAGTACAATGCGCTACTTCTGGACCTCACCCCCTGACTCATGTGACAGTGATTGCTTTATGGTAGAAGGCCTGCAGCCCATAATTTTCTGTACAATTCAGAGAGCTCAGCAAATTGCACAAGAAAGAGTGGAGAATAGTTGAACACCATCATCCTACTTTATGCAAATAAAAAAAGTCTTTTGTCCAGTGTGTCAGCTCATGTAACCTGATGATGTCAGACACCCAGCCCGGCTAGAACTGCAGGTTTATGGTTATATTATCCATCACTTACAAAAGGATCATACTAAAGTGTTGAAGTGGGGTTTGTCACCTTAACTGTTTGTATAAATACCTACTTCATTTCATATCCATGCTGCGCCCTATTTTTTTCATAAGCTGTGAAGTGAAACTAGATAGAAACTAGATTCCTGTGACCTTTTGGCACCTGAAAATAGAACAATTTGAATTTCCAAACAATTTCTCTTCACCAAGTAAGCTACTGACCAAGCATTTGCTCTAGTATTCAGCTTGCAGTAAAAACTAAGATTTCTACAATGATTGCATCTGTATCTGGGTCAGCACTGCAGTGTGAAAGACAAAATGTTTAATTTAATGAGGTGGTGAATTTTAATTTTAAAAAGTGGAGTAGAAGCACCACAATGATCAGCCACTGGAAGAAATAATCCTCATTTGCCTAAATGTTTAAAAGGTCTGGTGTGGTTTTTTGTTTGTTTTGTTTTGTTTTACCAACAGCCCTCTCCAAGCTTTTTTTCCCCAATTACATGTTGACATGAAGATCATCTTTGTCCCATTTTGCTTACAGCTCAGTGTGACATGAAGAACAATGGAGTATACAGTAGTCTACAGTACAATACAAGGGAGAGTTTCTTGGGGAAACGGAGCCCTGCTGTCAGTCACCTGGTAATGTGTACTGAAGTGCGGGTCTTCCTGCACCACCTCCAGCTCCCTGCCGCCCCGCACCAGGACGGTCCTCACCCCGCGCCCGGCCAGGTGGGTGTGCAGCTGGGACGCAAAGATGTGGATCCCTTTTGGAGGCAAGGCCTGGAGGGAGAGGGAGGGACGTAAGATAAAAAAATATATATCTACAGTCTATAAAAGTCAAGTAAGGTTTATTTGTATAACTCTTCATCACAAAAGCATTTCTCAAAGGACTTTACAGAGTCAAGCCTACCTAGATCTAACTAATCAGTAATTGATCACAAAACAAAATGATGCAATAAAGTGTACAAACAAAATAAAACACAAGGAAACACAAGGAAGCACAAGACACAAGATAGCATGTTGAAAGACATAACAGGCCTACCTAACCTACCTAGCTGAGCCTAGTGAAGACAAGGAAAATGTTTAAGAACAGTGTATCTTTTTCATACATACATATATCATGATCATCAAAGGGTTTAATAAAGTAAGTCACTGTATGAAATATGCAGTGCTTCTTAAACTATTAATTTGGACTTATACACTGGGTCTCAGGTCTGTTCTCAGTTTGAATACTGGAGCGAAATAATTCAAATAACCCCGATTTGCAAGAATTATATTTTGCATAGTGATTATACTCGGTATCTGTTTTAATATTGACCTATAATGCACATGCAGATATAGTGTGTGTGCATTTGGGTGTGTATAATTTGGCTGGACCAGGGTTCTTAATTTTTTTCGGCCTGTGGTCCAAATACGATTTCTACTCTCTTCTCCAGGGGCTGAAGCTTGAAAAAACATGTGGGACACTGACACAAATATTCTCACAGACCATTTTTTTCCCCCTCTTAACCATAGTTTAGGAACCCATGCAATAAATGATGTACTTATATAGTATACATACAGTCTGGGTACACTTGGAGGTGCAGTACCCAGTAAGGTGGAAGCTGTGTTGTTTGGGTGGGACGGCCATGACAGGAGTGTAGACGAGGCCCAGCTCCATGATCCCGGCGTCGTACCGCCTCAGACTGGGGGTGTAATACAACCGGATCCCCGACGAGTCACGCCGGCCTGTATAGGAGAATATTATGTAACATTAATGAAAAAAATAATTAAAATTCTACCTATAAAGCACTACATGGGCTGGCACCTTCAGTAAAACAGAAGATAAGAAAGGAGAGTAGAAGCTGAGAGAGGCAGAACAGTAATCTAACATGTTATATGCGTATTGGGGTGCGGTTTGGAAAAAGCACAGGTAGAGAGATAGTAGTGGAGTGAGATGAATGACAATGATGAGGATGAGACAGCAAAAGTCAATAGTGAGTAGGTATAGGCAAGATCAAACGTGTGTATCTGTAGTATTTTAAATAGAGACTGCTCTGAGGAAGATAGGCTCAGGGCTCCTGGGGAGAGGTAGGTAGAATCCCTGCTGTGTGTGTGTGTGTGTGTGTGTGTGTGTATGTGTGTGTGTGTGTGTACCGGACAGAATCAGAGGGTTGTGGTAATGGACCTCCAATCGAAGGAACCTTGAAGAACCCGGTCCACCCAAAGGCAGCCCTGCATCAGGAGGATAGTAAAATGCCTGCATACACACAAACATACACACACACACACGCACACACACGCACACACACGCACACACACGCACACACATATTCAGCAAACACATTGACGCATGCTATTTGTTATTCTTCTGATTCTGATTTCTGATTTAAAGTGCCTGAGTCCCAAGGCAAGGCTAAATTTCTCAAATTTTGGGTAGAGGACTCAAAAACAACCACTGTTTTTAGTATATTTGCCATTCTGTTTAATATAGATTGTGGAAAATCCCCTTCCTCTCCCTGCCTCACTGCTTCCTGGATGGGCGAGCCTCAGAATCAATAAAGGCAGCCAGCTCACCTGTGGCAAACGTTTGAGAACAAAGAAGCTGGCTGGCCTCATGTGGATGCCTCATCCCTCCAATAGTTTGATCTGTGTATATGATATGTAAGTTTCCTTTGGTTTGAAATATATTTATAGCAGCTTTATGATTTATTTGCTGTACTGACTAAGTTTCAGTAGTGGTAAAGTTATTTCTTCATTCCTAGGTTTACATAGTAATTGTGTTTGAAGTTAAATTACCTTTGTTGGATTATTAATTATTGAAATTAGGAATTATGATGTCTAGATTAATATCCTTTATCCCTTTTTCTTCTGTTATCAGATAAACCAGTTTAAGCTATCCCATGATAAAAGATTGGACTGGAACTCCTGCCTTTGCTCATCTGTCCTAACAGACAAGCCACTGAGTTGGTGATATTCCTGGAACCAGACTATCCTTAGGAGATCAGTATTCCTTCAAGCTAAATATTCTTCATAGATATTGTTAAGAGCATGATAAAAGAACTCACCCAAATGTATTTTCCTGCACAAATGTGTACGAATTAAGCTCAGCGTTTTCCAGCATAAGGACAGGTCTGGAGTCTGGAGAGGTTTCTTAAACTTTTTATTTATTTATCTATTTTATCCAGGGCTCAAGTTGAGTAAATTGTTGTTGTAGGATGTTTTAATTGTAGGCTTGTCATGTGGCAGAACACCTCAAACCAGCCTTCCATCCTTTTTGGGTCATGTCAAGAGGATATTCTTAACGAGAGATAGCCACTAGTCTACTACTGTGGTTATCAATATTTTCGGGTGGTTTCCCCCCAAAAAAACAATGGATGCCTACTCAAAAAAAAAACAACACGGCCTACCACACACAGAATGGCAAACTGTGACACCAAAAGATGATTTTTGTTCTCTGTTTTCAGCCTGCCACACTAAATTATCTCCAAAGCCAAGAAGATGCAAACATTGATTATGATACAGGACACAAAGGATTTATCATAAAGATTAAAAGCATGGCAATATGTTTGCATATCATGATTACATTGTCTCACATTCCTTAAATCCTCTTGTGAGCCTGCAACGATATTTCCATCTGGGGACCCACAAATTAAGAAACACTGCCCTACTGTATATGGGCCATATATGGGCTGGCTCAGAGAAAGTTCATTGTGATTGTTTCTACGCTGATGAGATAAGGTGTAGTCTGATATTGGATGCTGGTTGAACTCGAGTGGTGAGTTTTCGTCCTGTTCCACTCCTTTGATGTTTGAATCTAAACTGTTCTGCTTATTGCAGCAAAAATGAATTGTTGAGCCGGCGCTGGCCCCACAGGCGTCAAACCTCCACACTATTATCTAGGAATCTTGATTTTATCGTCATCGTTGCCTTCACCTATTTCAGTGAGCAGACCCTTCTTAAACCACTTCTGCTGATACATACATAATGGAAGAAAGAATTTTTTTGATTTAATCTTGTTTTCATGCCAGAACAGTTAAATCTTCAGAGACTCGCGGTGGCTCCCTCTGACGATTCTGACAATATTTTACATTACTGTTCCTATCCTCCTCCAAACTTCCATTTTTTCTCTTTCTCTCAATCCCATTTACTCTTCCCTCTCTCCCTCTCTCTGTTGTTTGTAAGGCCACGTTTCCCTTCAGATATGGTGCCGGGGAGAATAAAACAACACTATTAAGAGGTGATGAAAGAGGCCTGAATATTTCCCACCTAATCTTGTCTTCACAGCTCACAGCTCACAGAAGGCATCCTGCTTGTTTTTGTTTGGCTGGCAGATAATCCAATCAGAGAGGGGCTGGGCTGGCTGTGATGCAGCGGGGAGCAGAGAAATATGGTGACAAGTGCACCATTCCCTGTCTTCTTTGCTTTATATGACTAACAGGATGGTTGCTTGCTTGGTCAGCTGGCTGGTTGGTAGCTGAGTTTGCTGGCTGCTTGGCTGATTAGTAAATTGGCTGATTCGCTGGCTGACTGATTGATTGGCTGATTGACTGGCTGGCTGATTAGTTGGCTGACTCACTGCCAGTTGGCTGACTGGCTGGTTGGCTGGCTGGTTAGTTAGTTGGATGGCTGGTTGGCTGATTAGTGGGTTTAATAGGATTATAAGCTGTGATGAAACCTTTGTTCTGCCTCATACATGCTTCCACATACTGATGTACGTGCATATGTGGTTTGTTTGTGTGTGTGTGTGTGTGTGTGTGTGTGTGTGTGTGTGTGTGTGTGTGTGTGGGTATGACTTAAGTCACTTTCAGGGACACACACCAGACTTAAGACCAGTTGATTGGGGACGGCTTGTGCAACTGGGGATAGGGTTAGGTTTAGGCAAGTAGTGGTTATGGTTAGGGTTAGGGTAAGTCTCCAGGAAATGAATGTAAGTCTATGTAAATACCCCAAAAGTGACTTAAGTAAGACTGTGTGTGTGTGTAGGTGTGTGTGCGTGTGTATTTGTGTGTGTGCATGCATGTTTGTGAATATATGCACGTGAGTGTGCTTCCTACGTACAGACTGTCTCATTGCTCTTAATAGATTTCTGTTGCATGTTGGATCAACTTTACAAGGTTTTCTTGGTTTTTATGTGGGAATAACTCATACAGCAGTATAATTTGTTTATCTCTGATGCACGATAGACATACCGAGTGGACCAAATGAAGCTTTATTCACACTTTCTCTTTTCATTACACACCTTTTGTGGCATTGTCTTCGAATGTATATTTTTATCACACTTGATCTGAGTGTGTGTGTGTGTGTCTGTGTGTGTGTGTATATATATATATATATATATATATATATATATATATATATATATGTATGTATGTATGTATGTATGTATGTATGTATGTATGTATGTATGTATGTATGTATGTATGTATGTATGTATGTATGTATGTATGTATGTATGTATGTATATATATATATGTGTGTGTCTCTTGCCATACCTCAGCACCCATAGCCCATGCAGCCAGAACATGGCGGCAGTAGTCGAGCTTGCCGGGTTTCATCTTGTCATCGCAGGAGCCGCTGTACTGCGGAACGTTGCGGATATCCGGAGAACACTCGAACACTTCCATGTGGTGAACAATGGCCTCGTTGCCTGCAGTCACCACCGACTCATACTGAGAGAGACAGAGGCAGAGTGATAAAGATTATCATGTGTCTGTACTGTTTTCATGTGACTGTTATACATTGTATTTTGAACTGATTTGGCAATATCGATCCCTGAACCCTGATGTCAATATAGCGCCTTTGAATTTAATTGCACAGTATCGGACCGTATTGTATTGTGGCAAACAAAGAGTCATAATGGCTGGTTATGCATGATGTGCTTCTAAAACACTGATTCTATGTGTTAACTGTTTCCACATTCAGGGGCATTAATACCATAACAATGTGGTTCTTGGGCATGTTTTCAGGCAGCTGCTGGATGAAGCACCAGTAGGTGGTCTCCTGGCTTGGTATGGTGACATCTGGCGCCAGCACCTCCAGTATCTGTACGCCTGGGGGCAGAGAGGGTGACGGCGTGTTGGGGCGCAGCATCAACACTCTCTGTACCCCTGTCTGGATCCGGGACAGGTTCAGCTGCTCCAGCGAGGTGATTGGTCGATCCAACAATCCATAGATGATGTGCACAGTGCCCTCCTGACCAATCAGAGAAAAAAGGATCTTTGATGTATTGTAGGTATATTTGAAGAACTTGAATGGCAGGAATGTACATCTCAAAATCAGCACTCTTGGATGGTTATTTTGCCGGGATGCTTAGAACTTCCATAGAACTTAGAACTTCTCATAATGTTGTCATAGTGATGAGCATTGGTTTTGTGCAAGAAACTCATTTTCATGTGGTACTATGGAAACCACAAAGACATTTTAATGAACACGTCAGTAGCAATTGTGTTAAACATTTCCAACTTTCTGAGTCTAATGTGACGTCCACGCATGAAAAGATCTCCATGACAACATAATCAAAATTATATGGCCTCTTACCGTATGCGTATCAAAGACAGCAATGAAAATATCACTAACACACACACACACGCACCCGCCCAAGGACGCACACATGCGCTGCACATGCACACTTACACGCACGCTCACTTTCACAAGTACACACACACAAATACGTTGCGTCTATAGGCAAATACAGTATATCTTTCTCTTTTACACTCTTTCCCCCTGCCTCCCTTTCGTATTGTCTCTCCCCACCAAAGCTGTGCACAGTTAGTTCACTTTCGCTTCAGTCAGTTCAGGATTGACAGAAATTGTTTTTGCATGAGGTTATATACAAGCAAGCAACATGGTTGGGGGGTGGAGGGGGGTGGTATGCATGATTGGAGTGAGTGAAACTAGACTGACTTTAAAAATTCCACCTGTTAACACCAAAGTGCTGTGGTAGCACAGTGTTGTTGTGACTGTGAAGAGAATCGCTGAACAAAATATTGAATTCATGTGTTGACTGACCCACTACAGTTAGAAAATCACAGAGCTACTTCCTGGTATGAGGATGTACAGCGCACCAGCCTCCAGTTGGTTGATGCTTGTTGACTTCTATGGTACTATAGGGCTCTGCTGCTTAATTTATACTTGAATGTAAGGGTGGCCACAGATCCTCACAGGGTGTGTGCAGCGCCCACAGAAGGTCGCAGAGAGATGCGCCATGCACAACTAGAAAATTGTAACTACACACAAGGGGCCACAGGTGCCGTAGATGCATTGACTGGCTTGTCAGGTGAGGTGTGATTTCCAGGGAAAATACTACCTCATATCCATTCAACAGCGCGCGTATGCTTTTGCTCTCATATAGCCCAGGATCTTTTTTTGGCTATGTATAGCCCAGTTTTAGAGTGAGTACTCTAAGACTTCTACTAAACTTTCACTTTTAAACCTTATTTTAGCCTAGACATCTATAACTATTTAGATGTCTTTTAAACAGCTAATCAATGTGAAATTGCTCAGTGGGCGGCTCTTATATGAGCTTATGAGCTCCTAATAATAGAGAGTGAACACATTATTGTTCCAAAGTTGATTGCAATTTCTCTACTAACGACTTTAATTGAAAGTGATCTGCCCCCCATCACACGCAGACACAGAGACACAGACACAGACACACACGCACACGCACACGCACACACACACACACACACACACACACACACACTGTTAAGAGCTAGTTGAAGACTTTACACACCTCTATGAGGTAGTCTCTGGGATCGCAGGTGCTGAACGGTCTTTTGAAGAGCAGGTAGAATCCTTCAGGCTTCTGTCTGGCTTCAATCAGCTGGTAGTCTTGTTGGCTGTCCAACGACACGCGACCCTCACTGTCGCTCCACGCATCCTGGGGGGGAGACACACATAACAATAAATGCCACAAAAATTATTTATTTGTTATTTTCTTGTATTTTTATGTCAAAATCCAATTACTATCACTTCCTGAAAAACAGTGTATCTTTAATGGTGACCTCATGCTGTACCAGGAGGTACAGTACCAATAAAATTGCCTTTCCCTAACTGATATCCCATTGGTTCACACTCTTGAATGATCCCTCCCTGTGTTATGTCCCACCCCAACATCCCGTTCCAACAAGAAATACATCACATTAAGGAAGCAAGATGCTCTAAAAATGTGGTTTCATGGTGACTTCTGTCTGCTACTTCTGTCTAAATTTTATTCGTCACATATATTCATGATTTGAAGTGGGACAAAATTTGACATGGGATAATCCTTTCTTAACCAAGGGGGGAAACAAATCCTCCCTCATGCGCTTGTCAAAATTGAACAGATTGGGTTTGGGGGCCTAGTTGGAAGATGCTCGGTAACCATGTGACCCAGGTTGGAGAATAATATATTAAATGTAGTTACTGAAAAAAAAAACCACAATTATCAAATCATGGGGGAAAGGCTATTGATATTGTGAAACTGTAGTCACTCTGAAGAGAGCTTTGTGCTGAAATGTCAGTGGGTCAAATAAATGTCACCAACTGGAAGACAATGTGACTATTGTTCTTCGTTTTAGAAATTACAGACAAAAGCATCATTTCGCACAACTTGAAATAAAGGTTTAACATGACTATAGATAAAATTACAGCCTGTCATCTGAAATAAGTTGCTCATTTAACATCAAATTCCAAAGTATGTTGTAGGATTTTGGAGGTCGCTGTGATGGAGTAATCCAGTGGATAGTGTTATTGCTTACAATTACTGTAAAAGCAGGTAATCAGTAATCTGAAGCAGTTTATATTTTGAAAGCTTCCTAGCCCAGTATTCAGCTCCTCTGCCAGGAGGCATTGCAACAGCTGAGTGTATCCACTTCTGTTATGTTTCTCACATTCATATCTGTCCAGAATAGCACCTAAGATCTCGTTCTCTCGTTATTTCTCTCCCTCTCTGTCCCTCTTGCATAACTGCTCAGCACAAAGTGCAAAGAATCTGAAACCACAGATTTTGTATAAAAATATCTCCCCCAAAAATGTGTGTGATATGCGTGTGATGTGTGTTTGTGTATTTGTCTGTGCGCAGAGTACAGTGGTTAGCGATTAGTTTCTGAACGCTTGCACTCTCACTTTCCACCAGGGCTGTGGCATATGGATCACTGAGAGAGAGAGAGGGGGGGGGGGGGGGGGGGAGAGAGAGGGAGTGTGTGTGTGTGTGTGTGTGCATGTGTGTGTGTGCGTGTGTGTGTGTTTGAAATCATGAATATATGATGTATAAAACTTAAGAGAGTGGCAAATTAGTACTACACCTTTTTTTGGCATGTATGTTTGATTTATTGGTTTGACTCATTTACAGTTTATTATGTACTGTGTGTGTGTGTGTGTGTGTGTGTGTGTGTGTGTGTGTTTGTCTGAGTTTGGTCATTCTATATTCCATATTGCGGCAAAGTGAGCCTGACAACTCCAAAATTACAAGAAAGGGAAGTAACGCATTGATTATTGAGGCTACAGTACTATTTGTATTGGCAGCAATAACATGATTTTTTTTTTGCTTGTATTTGAATTTGTATTTCATTTTGAGTTACTTCCCGATAATACATGAATTCAAAAAACATCTAGTAGGCCTACCCTTAAAAGTGAGTAAATAATCCAGAGAATACATTTTAGAAAATTAAGCTGATGTTCTTAACAAGAGCAACTTAAAATCACTGCAAATCACCACCAGTACATGAGTAAGGAGTGCAAAGCCACTGCGCCCAGACAATAGATGTAACTAATATTGTTCTGTCCTTACAGTTATTGAGTGTAATAGAGAAGTGCTACGGAAAGAAGTAAGAGCCAGGGAGAAAAGGTACAAAAGTTTTTTTTTTTGTTAAGCCGGTACATTTCATTTTTCATTCTCAGTGCAAATAAAGAAGGAAGATACGAGAGAGGAGGATGTGATTCAAGGGGCAGAGGGGTGTAGGGGTGAGGGGGAATCAGATGCAGCTGTAGGCTATTACTTTACATTACATCACTTTAACATCAAAACCAATTGTTGTCATCTGTGTTAAACCAACATTTCTCACTTATTCTTTAGGTCTTGAGCTAGAGCATATGTAAACTTTCCTGCCTGTCCTTGTGTTCTTTTTGTTTTGTTTTGTTTTTGTTTCTTTCAGTTGAGAAACAATGTGTGTCTGTGTGTGGGAGAGAGAGAGAGAGAGAGTTATCGATCACTGAATAGAGAATACATCCTAGCACAAAACCCTGTTAATACTGTATAAACAGAGACGCACCTTAACAATGTACAGACTCACTGACCTCAGACTAGAGATCGAAAAAGGACGGCATTAGAAGGAATGGAAACCCAGAGAGGAAACAACATGTCCACATTGTCAATTAGGAGGAATAGAAACCAAAGCCCACTTTCTTCTCTCCTTCTCCCTCTCTACCAAATTCTAAGGAAAGCCTTTATTTTAATTTATTTATCTATGTCTATATAGATAGATAGATAGATAGATAGATAGACAGACAGACAGACAGACAGACAGACAGACAGACATACATATCACCTTTATCTATATATCACCTATTGTTTGTACTGTACTTAGTCTATTTATTTTTTACAATTATTGTTTTGTATTATACTGTTTTGGCAACAACAGCAGAATTGAACTGAATTGAGAGAGAGAGAGAGAAAGAGAGAGAGAGAGAGAGAGAGAGATGTCTGTACCACAGCAGTGACCTTCCTGCTGCTAATAATCTTTCCCTGTGGGAAGAGAGACAGATGGAACAAGGAGAGGAACAGAGTAAAGGATCGAGGGACGGATGAAATTGCATTTATAAAAGAAGATACAGAGTGGAACACAAGGAAGAAAGGGGATCAAATAAACAAGAAGATACAACTGAGGGACTTTGCAATGACGGGTGCATTATGACGGTTTGGATTTTTAACTGTGAAGTACACAGGGATACAGAGGGAAAAATAGGAAGGAGAACGAGGCTGAGATTGGAGAGGAGAGGAGGTAGAGATGGATGTGGTTAGGAGCTTAGCAGGACAGCTGGGTCGAGCTATAAATGGAGATCGCTGGTTGAGGTGATAGTGTGGAGGAGTTTATTGTTAGACTATGAGGCAACTCAAGCTCCCTCCCTTCAGACCGCTCACAGTAGAGGACACTGAATGCAAAGATGGAAGTTTTACAAATCCCTTAGACTGGAGTAAGTATTTCTCCGACTGGGCTGGTGCCAAAATGTCCCCACTAATTTGAATGTGGAATATAATGGAGAGAGTTGGGGGGAGGCAGTCAAATACCCTTTCCAGATGAACACCCAAAATTCTTGAAGCGGTATTTGACAAACCAGCATTTGGACTCATTGTTACTCACCGCTTCAACCGGCAGCTGACTCGGGAGTCAGTATTCTCTGTGGGTCCAAGTACTACAGGTATGTAAGAGACAAATTATATATAGATCCAAAATCGCCAAACTTATCCTTTAAGTTCAGCTCCTAATTGGATATGAACCAAAGTGAAGGTGTGCCTCAATTTCGGCCTAGAAATTTTCCTTACGTACCACAAACGGGTTAGAACAATACCAGAGAAGACTGAGAGACACACAGATCAAAACAGATACAGAAAAACAGACAAATAAACACACGTCCAGCTCCAGTATCAAAGTCTTTCCTTGATTCCTCAAGGCTGCATGTGCTTGACTGAATGAATCATTTCTCGATGCCTGGAGAGAATTGCTTTGTTAGATTTGTACTATGAGCAGTACACAAAAACAATACAGACGGACAACAAAGCATACAACACAGCAACAATAACAGCAAAATTTCCTCAGCTAAGCCAGGTGTCTGGGCCACTTCACATGGATTAACCCAAAGGAAACACATGGAGCACACAGATAACCTTAAACTGCTTTATTGCAAGGTGCAGGGACTAATGTTTCGATGTCTTCATCAGCAATTTAAGGTTATCTGTGTGCTCCAGTGCTTCCGCTGGGTTAGTCCATGTGAAGTGGCCCAGAGACCTGTCTTAGCTGAATTTATTGTCCTGCACTGAGAGCACCAGTCTCCCTTTGTGGATTGGCTGAAGCGTGAGATACCTTCTTCTCCTTGATGTGAAGTCCTGGTGGCTCGCCATAGTGCATGTAGAAATACATCAGTGTGACATCACGGGATAGACTGATCTCAGTCACATGTGGCATGGCTCTGTTCTGCTCCCATCCTTCCTGCCACTCTCCAGTGTGTACCATCAAATATCATCAGTGTTTGTGCCTGCAGAGCGGAGCAGCTCCCCGCCTCTGGAGCCCCCCCTGCAGCCTCTGGCCTCAGATCTAATCACAGCAGAGATTTCTCTTCTGTGCTTCATCTCTGCTATCCAACTGTATAAGTCAATAAAATCTATCAAAATTGAGTAGACTGCCCACTCTCCCTTAAAAAAGGACTGTCTATGTTTTCTACCATGGAAATCAGCCAATAGTAAAAACTGGTCCATCTGCAGTCTGTAAAACTGGGCACTAACCCTCATGCATGCTCACCCCCCTTCAGCTCTTTGCCACCATTTTGACCACACATATACAGTATATATAATGCCATTACCATAGCAACCAATCTGGTACAAACCTGAAAAAGTCGTTTTTCTCAAAAATTATTCATCACAAAAACATACATTTTATCTCTGGATGTTAACAACACCTTCAGTTTGTGTGTAGTTTGGTCAAAATAATAGTAAGATCTTTTTAATGGAGGATATCTACAACAGTAGGCCCTACGTTGCAACTTTTCCATTAATGCTAATACACTGAGAGCAATTTTTTTTTTCCCCACTGCACTTCGTGATGATGCTTGTGGTACCCGGAAATAGGAGCTGAGTGGGAGCTCTCTGCTTCTTCATCCTCTCAGGTACCATCTGACAAAAAGTAGAAGTACCATAAATAACCCAGCTCCTTGCCCTCACCACAAGATATAGCAGAGCAGACCCAAAATTCAAACATAATGTGGGAGTTATGTACAACAAAAATCAAGCCTACACCTATGTAACCAAGATTTGTTTCAAACTAATCTCCAACAATTTGGGTAATCTGTTAATTTCCCTCAAAGGGAAAGTGACATGGAAGACATAAAACATGAAAAGATAGACACAAATCCAGCAAAAATCCACAGAGGAGCAACAGACCCACTAGCAGAACTATGTTACAATAATCCCCTCCTTCTAACTAATGACAGACATATTTGTAGGAGGGCTTGACTTTTTCACATTGGACTATGACTTATTTATATAGTGCAGTTTAACTGTCTACACCCCCTGTCTCTTTGCACCTAAACAGACTGTCACTGAGGTAAAACAAGATACCATCAGGTGCAAACAGTTTAAGTCTGTGTCCACTGGTTGTAGCTACTGCTGTTGTTAGGAGACTATTGAAAATCCATTTGAAGCACAGTGCTCTTTTGCTAAAAGTGGACTGATTTTTTTAACTCATCCCACTGAGCGCTGTTAGTGTGAAAAACATGCTGAACTCTCAGCACTGTTGGGAACACACAAAAGTTTGTCTTTTCGATTGTAAATACCAAGAAAAAGAAGCCCAGTTTTGTTAAAAAAACAAACCAAAAAAAAACAAGTTATTCGTAGCTACCCAGCCTAAATCCTCATGTTGATGACATGGCAAGAGAAACATGACATGTGACTCCACACATATGAACACTTCATTATACATTGTGGCCCTTCGTTGAGAGAAAACCAGGCTCACACCCTATTCCTTTGAACATATCAAAGTGCATCTTATGGAGGAAAGTACTGGATGAAGATGTTTTTCAGAGGAGGAAGAGACTCCGAATTTATATTGGATTCAAGCTACCATGAATCCATTTATGCTTTAGGCAACATCTGACAGGATGTTGGCTCTAGCATCATAGTTAATCAAATCATGAGTCTAGAATATTGCAGTAAAATATTATTCTTGACTATGATGAAATAGCATTCACTTTGCTTACTCATCAATATTTCCGCATAAATACCAATACAGAAAATACTAAAATGATGGGTAAAAATGTAAATAAATAAAACAGGCTAAGCAGATGGGTTTTTTTTTAAAGCAAGATAAAATGTTGTTTAAATGTTTTTCATTGCATGTATTGAGAGTGCTTTCCATAAAAAATGATCAGCATGCAGAGTGTTAGTTAACCAGCCTATCTGCAAAGAGTATACTATCCATTTCACAGTTTCTGCAGAACTAGTAGCATTTCCATGAAAAAAAAAAAAAAAAAAATCATTTATCACTGAAAAAAATAGAATTCCAATTCTGTGTTGGATTCCATTTGGTAAAAAAGCTAATTTACTGCAAAACCAAAATGAGGCATTTCACACATCTTTATCAGTACAGGATTCAATTTTGATATGCTAATGCCTGCTAATGATTCTCTGATGAATTCCAGCTATTAGTGCAGTTTGAGTGATTCCCAATTATCAGGGACAGATAACATCCTTTGTGGCTATGAGATCACGAACAAAGCCACCCGCCGGCTCCTCGTGCAAAAACACCAATCTCACGCCTCAGGGACCACAGACAGACGAGGAACACTGAGCAAAAGGAAAATCTCCGCTCCTTAAGGACTGTCATGTGATCCCCATGCTTTTATGCTTTTTGAAAAATTGAGAAACAGACAGAGAGAGAAAGCGAACGTGTGCGTGTGTGTGTGTGAGTGTGAGAGAGAGAGAGAGAGAGAGAGAGAGAGAGAGAGAGAGAGAGAGAGAAAGCGATTAGATTTTCACACCTCCTGTTCAGACCTGCTTGATATTCTATCCTATTCCGAGGCAAGCTATGCCCAAAGCCAGCCAGTTTGCAGATTTAACTCAACACATCTTTTAGTTGTTTACATGTTCATACTGATTGACATACTGATTGACTAAAATACATCATCCCCTGGGCCGCTTACCCCAAAGTAGCTCTTGGCCCCGTCGTCCCACAGCACCACCAGGTCAGCGTTGGTCAGCTCCCCACGGTCGGACATCCCCAGCAGCACGCCGTGCCTGAGCTCCGCCACCCGCAGCTCCAGGTAAACCTCCTGGTCGGCGTAGCTGATGTTCCAGGCCAGCTGGAGCTCCCCGCGAGGGTCAAGGGGCACGCGGAAAGGCATGGGGAGATGGGGGAGCGGGCCGGAGGGTTTGGACGACGGGCTGGACGGGTCGATGGCGGTGGCGGGCGCCTGGTACGAAGCCACCAAGATGACGACGAGGGTAGCCAGAGCGGTGAAGTACATTATGGTGATGTCCTGCAGGCGGAGGTTCTTGTTGAGGATCCTCATTGCCCTGATGGTAGAAAGTATGGAATGACAGACAAGTTTTTCCCAGGATTTGCTTGCAGTCGATGTGTTGGACGTTCAGTAGTTTTGAGCGAATTTGTGTCGGTGAGTGTGTTCGTTGATTGTCTTTCTGTGTTTCTCTGTGTTTCAGTCTTCTTCCGCTCTCTTCATCCAGAGTTAATTTGGAGATCACTTCAGAAAGTTGTAAAGGAAGTTCATTTCCACTATTGTTGCAGCATTGTTGTACTGTTGTATAAGCTGTACCTCTCCAAAGTCGCCTCACTCGCCTCAGGTCTTGTTTGCTTTGTCAGCTTCCCTCTCCTTCCTGGCCACAGTAGCTATCTCTCTTGCTGCAGTCAGCTAGGTTTGTTTTTCCTCTTCTTCCAAAGTTTTCTATCCTCTCAACCCCTCATTTTCCGAAAAGTTTTCTTTCTTTCGAGTGTCACCAACTTTCTAGTCTTTAATTTTCTCCCTCCTGTTCCTGAGTCCTTGTGGGTATTGTTTCTCTCCTCTGAGCGACTGGTCTCTCTCTGTCTCATCGCTCTCTCTCTCTGGTTTTTAAGAGACCCCTCCCTTGTGAGTTGTCTGTCTTTATCCAGCCTAATAGCATTAGGTTTGTTGAGGAAAATTGGATTGTTTTCTTTAAGCCCTGGGGTCAACCATGATTCTGCACATCTGCCAGGCCTTAATTGATCCAAATTCAACCATGGACATTATCAACGACAATCGGCTTAGACTAACTGAAGTTTATTGCTCGCTCCATCTCCCTCTCAGCTTACACTCTTTCTGTTTGGTGACTATGTATCATACATTTTCATGTGTACACAGGAAGACAAACTCACGAAAAAGCATTCAAACAGTGTACCACTCACCGTACCTCTCACCTGGCTTTTCAAGTATTTGATTTGAGATGAATTTAGGGGACAGCAAACAGCCTTGGTAGGTATAAACAAGGCATTAAGGCACGAGGCCCTCTCCTTAAGCCTTCGCCTGAGGCTACAGAAGACCTAATCAAACTGTCAATTATGTGTTTCAAAACCAAGACGCATGGACACCTCCTAGTTGGTTTAAAAGGTTAGTAAAGCCCCTGTGGAAATGTGTGTTTGTGTCGTGCTGTGTGTGTGTGTGTATGAGTGTGTGTGTTTAATGGGTGAGGGGGAAGAGTTACATAAGAACAATAGATAGGAAAAGAACAGCGTTGGGACAGATATTAAAAGTAGGAGTCATGGATGGATGGATGGATGGGTGAGAGATATTCCAGCGAGTAACATAAAAAAAAATGAGACATTTTTCAATTTCCTGTAAACCTATTCAGGATGAGTCAATTCATTTCAGGTTTCTTTCCAGTGGGAGCTCACCACCAAAACGCACTCTGGGGGGAAATGCAAATTCTGGAGTGTTGGATTACATTTTTGTATGTGACGTCAAACCACTGAATCTGTTTTTTTCGTGACAGGCTCATAAAGGGGCAGGTTGGGATCCTGGTGGAAAACAGCGAGAGCAGAGCAGAAAGGGAAGCAGCACACAGCAGTAGTATAGTGTTGGTTAATGTAATAAAGACACTCGTCCCTGAGGCAAAGAGAGAGAGAGAGATCTGTCTGTCCTTCTTATGTCTCTGGCCTACCCACACATGACACTCAATAACCTCTCTCTCTCTCTCTCTCTCTCTCTCTCTCTCTCTCTCTCTCTCTCTCTCTCTCTCTCTCTCTCTCCCTCTCTCTCTCTCCCCTCTCTCCCCATCTGTGTAGTAACTGTCTCTTTCTCTTTATCGTTTTAACCATCACTCTCCTCTCTGCCCATAGCTCTTTCTCAGTCTGTTTGTCTTTCCTCTTTTGCTGCCGTCTCTCCCACTGTCACTCGTTCGGTCTCTCTTACTCTCTCCCTGCCTTCTCGTTTCTCTTACATGCACACTTTATCTCTCTGCTGCCGCTGCTACGAATGTGTCAGCAAACACAAACGAGACACCATGAAGTCGGCAGTGAACAGGAGAGAGAGAGAGAAAGAGAGAGAATGGGGGAAGGGTGTCAAAGGAGAGATTGAGAGAGAGAGTGATGGTCCTTTGTGTGCGTGTGTAACGGGAATTTGTTAATGTGCATGCGTGTGTGTGTGCGTGTGCGTGTGCGCGTGTGCGTGTGTGTGTGTGTGTGTGTGTGTGTGTGTGTATCCAGAGAGCCTGGGGGTCTAACTGACATTATCCCGCCTGGAACAATCCAGATATTGCTCCCAAAACTTTCCCATCATGCACTGCTCTCAGATTGGAACAAACACACACACACGCACACACACACTAAACAATGTTGTCATAATTAGGAGAACCCAAAATTATTAGCAAGCAACACGACAATGATGCATAGAATATTAACAAGACTTTCTGTTTTGTAGTGAGTGTTATTGCTTGTATTGTGTACATGGTCTGTATTGCAATATGGTTGTTATTAATAATAATAATAATAATAATAATAATAATAATAATGATAATAACCTTTATTTATACAGTAATTCTATTTATACAGTAATTCTATGACAGATCAATACAACAGAAAGACATTGAGGTTGAGCAGCAATAAGAAATATTGAAATAAAATAAAATAGAATAAAAAGAGGGTCCCAGTGACAAGGATACAACAAATGGAAACAAAAAAAAGATAAAATGAAATAGCATACAAAAGTAACAAGAATAAAGACCAAAACGAAATAAATAACTAAATCAATAAATCAGAACCAAAGATTATAAAAAGGCTGTATGGTAAAAGTAAAAGATAAAAGATAAAAGTAAGTTTATTTAAAGATGACACTATACTTTATGCAGAATCCTTCAGGGAAAGATCTATTCTAATTCATGCGCTGAATCTCATTTTATTTTGAGAAAAGAGAGAATGAGAGGTTTGAATATGAGTCCACTGTCACAGTAGAACACACACCCCAACCACACACACACACACACACACACACACACACACACACACATAGAGAAATCACCTCGACATGACCAATCCAACTGTCTCATTCTCTCCCAGAATAAATATTTTAAAGTTGGGTGCTCTCAAAATGCAGTAATCTCCACTTCTGTTGGTGGGTGTGAATAATGAATGCAATAAAAACTCACACTACTACTCTCTCGCTGCCTCAAACTATCTGAACCTCATCTGATCTGAACGGGGGAGGTGAGCAGTTGTAGAGAGAGGGGGATTAGATAATTAGAGGAGACGATGAGTGAGGAGTTGGAGAGACGGAGAGAGCGAGAGAGAGAGAGAGAGAGAGAGAGAGAGGGAGAGAGATGGAGGGAGAAGTGGCGGCAATAGAGAGCATAAGGTACAGAGACAGACAGCAGGAGAGTGCTGTAGGACAGAGAGAGAGGGGACAGAGCATGTAGAGAAAGAAAAGATGTGGGAGAGAGACAGAAGGCAACAAGGGGGAAACAGAGAGAGAGAGAGAGAGAGAGAGAGAGAGCGAGAGAGAGAGAGAGAGAAGGGGAAACACAGGTTCTCTCTTTCACTTCCATGGAGAGCTGCCCAAAAAGTTCTGTGGCCAAGAGGTAGAGAGACAGAGACAGAGAGAGAGGAAGAGAGAGAGAGAGAGAGAGAGAGAGAGAGAGAGAGAGAGAGAGATGATCATGTAGAGGACAGTTGTGTCTGCCATCCTAATGGAATCTAACGAGCGTTTTGTACCAGACAGAGGGCCAGTTTGTTTTTCCACCTTGGCTGAACCTTGGGCAGAGGACAGGTGTAATTTCTTAATTATCTTTATAGAGTTGGCCGTCTCATACTTACATACACAGCGTGTGACAACGTGCTGTAACTGGAAGAAAGAGATTTAATGAAGCTCTACCCAGCCTGCTGGCTTTCACTGTAATTAAGGAGGTCGTTAGATGGTGAAGGTGGAACAGCCTTGACTTTTTTGGTTCAGGACTATATGTGATGGCTGCTTGTGTGATACATTTGCAGGCAGTGGGGCAGACACATGACGCACACACACACACACACACACACACTTCCTCTCCCTTCCACTGTCTCTTGTGTGTTTTCTCTCTCTTGTGATGACTTGTGATGACTATTGGACATAGTTTTTGGTGTGCTGAGTGTGTGTGTGTGTGTGTGTGTGTATCTTCCTGTACTTCTATCTTTGTGAGAACCAATTTGAGTTTTAAACCTTCAGAGTGAGGACATTTTTGCGAAGTGAGGTCATTTTGGTTGGTCCTCAAGCTTCTTCATGGGGCGATTTTAGGGTTAGGACTTGGTTTTAGGGTTGAAATTAGAATTAGGATTAGGTCAAGGTTAGGGTTAGGGGATAGGTAATGAATGTAGTCAATGGATGGTCCTCCTCCAGAAGTTTCAAATTTGTTTAACCTATATTTAACTGAATTTAATCCCATGTTTTAAGTCTGCTCAACAGCCTAGCATGCCTTTAAGTCACACCAAACACACACAACATCACATCCACGTCAGACGGGGCCTTATCCCCTGTCTTCCCCCTCTTTTTTCATTTTTTTTTTTTTTCATTTCCCCCCTCTCTTGTCTCTTCTCTCTGGCGCCCACAGCCAATCTCAGCCTGTGACTAAAGCGCCATCTCCCAGGCTGCACACTCCAGGCTGCACTCACACGCTGGGTCTGCAAGCACTAAGAGAGCCACCTCTGTGTTTAAGCTCATTTACTCCTCTCCACACGGTGCTGGACGTCGGTCTGCGGGAATCAGCGAATTCACCGGGATTCAACAGCCTTGCATCAAATAAATCTTCTCTCGGACTAACCAGCTGCAGACAGTAGTAGCCCTATAGCGACTGACCAGATCGCGTTCAGCCAAAGGAGGAGAGAAACGCGCTGGAGAGGGAGGAGAAAGATAGATAGATAGATAGGAAGAGAGGGGAAAAAAGAGGAAAAAGGGAAGCGCGCAAAAGCCCGGCGTCGATTATTTTTCTACAGTACTTTGGCCACGGAGCCTGGAGCAGTAGGCTACGATAAATATTTGACCTCCACCTCCTCGGATGGTGGGAAACTGGTTGGTGAAATGGAGATGTCGAGATTTTCTCCCCTCCCGTCTGCTCCTCCGGCACACACGCTGCTGCTGCTGCTGCTGATGTTTGCGTAGGAGCGTTTCATTTTGCGGACAGTGTTGGTTAACCAGTCTCTACTATTCAAACAACTCCAGACTAAGCGGTGGATATACCTGTGTGGCTGCTTGGGGTCAAAGCACATCTTCCCCCAGAAACACTACTGGACCTGGGCTATTCTCCAAAAAAAAAAAAAAAATCACCCCTCTATCGGCTTTGGGAGTGATTTTCGGTCGTTTCTGCGAGTCCTGGGATTTGGACAGAAATGTTTTGCATGCGAATGACCAGAATGTGTCGAGAAAAGTAACAACCAAACAAAAAAAATAACAAACGTGGACATTTTCCCTCAACGACGCATCTGCTATTTTTGTGGCTGTTTCACGAAATTAACACGAAAAGAGGATCAGGCCCATCGGGGTTTATTTTGATTCACACTACTTAAGCCAAACCTGTATTTGTGCTCTGAAAGTCGCATATCAGCGATAGCCAGCACCTCAGTGTTTAGGTGGTCAGTTTACCGACGTTGGTTGGGGTTTATTATTGTTGTCATCCTTATTCAGTGACTGAGGTCGACACAAACTAAACGCCACCAGAGGTCGGGACCGGAGCTCTTAGGAGCCGCCACAACCTTAGATGTGACCTGGTGAATTCCTCTTATCTCTGAAGGTAAGCACTTCAACTCTTGAAATTAGTGGACTGACTGTTTCCCCACCCTGAATAACTTGCCTTGAGACAGACACAATGCTCAAGGTTTCGTTTTTGCTCTGTCAAAGTGCTTCCTTGTTTTCGATTTTGCTGTTCCTTTGTTTTGTCTGCCCTTTATTAGCAAAACAAACACACATCTGTCTGTCAGTCATAGATTGTGAGAAAAAGAAAGATACATTTAACTGGTGAGGGATAGAAAAGAGAAGTTGTAGCCTGACAAACTGTTCTGCATGTTAGAAATAGATACGATTCATTGCTGAGACAGAGAGAGACAGAGTGAGAGTGAGAGAGTTGGGGTGTAAAGTAGATAAAAACTCACTGCTGGGAGGCAGAGTGCTCCATGAGTTTCTCTTTTCAGCACCACGGACAGCAACCCACTATTCCTCATGACAAGAGGAGAGGCAATCTATTTTCTACTCTCCGGTATTTCATCCAGAACATTTATAATGTATTATAGTCCGCCCCTCAATACACAATACAATGTAGAGGCAGCAGAGGAGTCTTGTACGAGTTTTTGTGAGCCTGAATAACACCAAGGCCAAAGCAGATAGGCAGGTAAATGGATAGATAGGTAGGTAGGTAGAAAGAAAACAGATAGATATACAGACAGGCTGAAAGACAGTCACACAGACAGACAGACAGGCAGACAGACAGATAGATTGATAGATAGATAGATAGATAGATAGATAGATAGATAGATAGATAGATAGATAGATAGAGTGAGTGTGTGTGTGTGTGTGTGTGAGAGAGAGAGAGAGAGAGAGAGAGAGAGAGAGAGAGAGAGAGCTTCAGTGCTTTGTATGGCAGTCATGCTGGCTGGCTGGCTGGCTACATGCTGACAAAACAGCATGGCTAGTGAGCCACAGCTACTGTCACCAACTGTTAGCCATGGCCATATCCAAACTCGTGTTCGCTCCAGATATATTTCTGAGCAGGGTGGAAAGGCATCTGAAACATTAAAGCCATGCAATAAAGCCACGTGACAATAAAACAATAAAACTGAAAATGAAAATACTGTAGGCAGGCTGCACCTCGCCACCTATTCAGTGTTTTGGAAACACTGTGGTAGATGAATTGATAATTGACCGCCAGCCAAAATGTAAACCCACAATTTTGTGTGTTTGAGTGTAATGGGGAAGACTAAATTACCACTTCTGCTGTGAAAATTTCTCCCCAGCAGATGTGTTTTGGTTCCAAGTGCTACAGCACAAGGATGGAGCTTAGGGATTTGGGACACAAGCTTGTTGACTTTATTTGGCCCTAAGAGCAGTATTTTGCACAACCCGTGTGCTAAAAATAGTCAAATTTGACTGCAAGCCAAAGTGTAAACCAACATTTTTCTGTGTGCAGTGGTGATGACTACTTAGAAACACCTCTCTGATTTGGGGAACAAACTTGCTGGGTTTATTTGCCGCTAACAGCACTATTTTGCACTGCCAGACTGGAATATAACTAGTCTGAATCTAGTGTAAGAATATAGTAAAGCATCCCTATCTGTTTGAGTATCAAAACCCCATTCTACTGTTTCTACTGTTACAAATTCCAGCCACAGTTCAGGCAGTAAGCTTTGTTACCATGGAGGAATAATGTTCAGTACTCTCTGCTGCACTTGCATAGTAGCAGAAGTGATTTGGAGTGATTGCTACTAACCTGTTGTGTCTATTTACCTGAAGGAATCTGAAAGCCAAATGCCTCCTTTCTGTACTTGCAGTAGTTTGAAACCAAATGTTACCAGATCCATGAATCCTTGCAGCTACATATTTAACTTAGCAAGTTAATTTATGAATTAGGAGCAATGGGATTGAATGTCACACACTTACTTCCATTCATACCTGGGAGTTTCCAGGTACAGCAGCAATCGTGTGCTGCTAGCGATTCAGTGAGCTACAGTGAATTCATTTTGTGAGCTTTTCAAAATGTATTCACAGTACTGTCATCCTTCTATGCCGTGCTCATGCTATCCTAGTTTTAATATCACAGTCAGTGGTTTCGAACACTTCAGACGCGTCATATCAGGACTCCCTAATATTCTGACGGCAAAACTGTCCTATTCTAAAGCGATGGAGATGGAGAGTAAGACCTAAAGCAGTAGGGAACGACAACTGGGACTAAATTCATGCTGTGGTCTGCAAGGACCACACACACACACACACACACACACATACATCCAGTGATTTTAGAATGGCTACAATGCTATCAAAGAGGAGGCGGGGCTTGTGTTCCCATGGCGACTTCCTCTGTGACCCTTAGAACAACCTTGGCCCCCTGGGAGATCAGTCATACTCTCGCGCACACGCACAGACACACACACACACACACACACACACACACACACCTAAGCGCACACAGACACATACACACACACACACACAGTCCCCCTTAGAGCGTGACTATGAGTGACTGTGTATTTCTTGTCTGCTTGCTCCTGCTCTACCAGCCTCTCAGTCATTACAGAGAGAAATAGAGAGGGAGAGAGAGAGAGAGAGAGAGAAGGACAAGGAGATGAGTAGGAAGGAAGAGCGAATTTCAAAGAGAGATGGATAAAAAGATGAAAAAAGGTATAGAAAATAGAGTAGATAGAAAATAGAGAGAGGGGGGTGGAGAAGAGGAGGTAAGGTTTAACTCTGGTAATACAATCAAGGGAGTATAAGCAATTATAGTAGGCAGTATATCCACTTCTGTCTTTTCTGGGCATGTAGAGTGTACTCGCGTATCAGCTTAATTACCTTTAAAACATATAGGGAAGGGATATTGTAATAGATCCACTTCCCCTCACGTGTATAGAATAGAGAGAGAGAGAGAGAGAGAGAGAAGTGTAGTGGAGAAATGGAGACTGGGGGGAAGGGAATATGGCTGCTCAATGATCATGTTAAACAGTCACCACCCGTCCCTCCCTTCCTCCACCCTTCTCTCCTCCCCTCCCCCCTCAGCACCATGCACTGCTCCTTCACTGCTACACCCTGACATGCACACACACACACACACACACACACACACATGCATCTGTACATGCACACACTCACACAAGGAGGGATTTCCATACGTACACACACACATATTAATGTAAATACACAAGCAGGAACTTGCACACATGTCCGCGCGTGTGCACACACACACACGCACACACACACACACGCACACACACACACACACACACGCACACACACACACACATCAGTGGTCAGCTACTCTCATCCCAATGAGTGATTACAGTAAACTGAAGCTCATTTCAAAGAGTCGCCCTTTAAAGGAGGGAAAGGAGTAAGAGAAGAAAGAAGACGAAGAGAAACAACAGCAGGAGAGAAGCTGCTGCTCCTCAGTGCTCTTTCCACGCCAGTTCAGTATCATTATCGTGTGTGTGTGTGCATGCACATATGTGTATGTGTTCCTCTGAGCACACTGTGAGTGTGAGTTTCTTTAATTATACATGTATGTTATGCTTCTTTTCCAATAATGGCATTAGTTGAGACTTTCATGTTCAGTGCAGTTAAGCCTTGTACTACAGACATGCCCGTCTATTGGGCCTATATACACAGTGTATATATTACTCACTAAATCTATGGGCATATACACATAACCTAACAATATGCACTAAGTCTATGTGTGAGTATAGAGTATATACTGTATATTTAAGGTTTAAAGAAGCCTAGGGGCTTACCTTTTTCTACAATTTTCATAGCATACACTAGTGAGCAAAGCCTGTTTTCAAGGCCTGTGTGCTCATTATGGGAATAGCCAAGGTTGGCTGTAGAATGTAAAATTTGAGACTAAAGAGGTACACAGTTCAACATGCTGCTTTTGGGGAGAGATGAAGCATACTGTACAAGTTTTGTGAAATTAATTGTTTCCATATATGTTTTATAATCAAGAGAATACTAAATCCACTTCAACAAAATATATGTTTGTGCCCAAGTCATTTTATTTTACTGTTATAATTTTATTTTACATACATAGTACAAAATCTTACTCCTGGGAAGGTGCTGAATATTGCATAATGAATCTTAACCCCCCCCCCCCCCAAAAAAAGTGCCAAAAACCATAAAAAGCAATCTCACCAAGGTCATGACTTGCACTACCACAAGAGTTGATTACCACAAAATTGCACATTAGATAAGAGATTCCCATTCATTATGTATCCTTTGTGCCTGACAGCGCTGCAGTTCATTTTTTAGCTCACTGAACAGGTTCTCTTTTGTCATGCAGTTGTTTCTTCGGCGTACAGTAATTTGGGAGAAGTTGGTTCCTTTACAAACAGGCTAGAACTTTTCGAGAGTGGGCCACCCACTCAAAAAAGGGAAAGAAAAAAAAGCAGTGGTAAAATGTCAGTCTGTAATAGCCCTGTCGCCATAGTAACTGAAGACCTGTTCGTACTTTTGCACACTGACTCTTAACACTGACCATTAGCTACAGTAACAACCAAGCCATCATCAACCTTGAGCTTTTTACACACTGCCTTTATCCATCCATCTATCTATCTATCCATCCATCCATACATACATACATAAATACATATAAACATACATAAATACATATAAACGTATATGCATACATACAAACATTTATCCATCCATCCTCTCATTCTCTCTCCCCTGCCTTTCCTTCTTCATTTGTTCCTCCCTCATTTCCTCTGTCCCTTCCCCTCTTCCTCTGCCAGTCTGCCTCTTCTCTTATCCCTCTATATTTTTCCTGTTCTCCTCCTGTTGGTCCGCTCCTCTCTCCTCTCTCCTCTCTCCTCCTGTTCTTCCTTCTCCCCCTTCATGCTGTCTCTCTCTACGGTCCCCGTTTCCCTCTATGTTAATCTACATATCTCGCCCCGCTCCACTGCCTTCTCTCCCTCTTTCTCTCCCGTTTTCCAAGGTTTAACCATACATGTCCATCATAGGCCCGGCATACAGACCCTGTTGCTATGGCTTTTTATGAATGACAATATGTTATGCACAGAGACACACACACACACACACACACACACACACACAAAGACATTACTGTCAAACACAATGCTGGAAGCATCACGTATTTTATCTTTTTTATGATGTCTTGTAATCCTATAAGGAACGGGTCACTTCTATGACAAAGCACGCTGGCTAATTTAATTCCTCTTTTCACTCATTCACAAATTTGCATGCCCAAAGTGTCAAATTGTTTGGCACTGTCTCTGTCTGTCTCTTTCTCTCTGAGTCCCTCTGTCTAATTTTCAATTTCAATTGCTCACACACACACAGACACACACACACACACACACACACACACACACACACACACATCTATCCTCCCTCTAGGGCTTCATTTCTAATGGTTAGTGATGAGAGGGCTTTGATGCCACTTACTGTACACAGGGATGTCAACAATGGTTTCTGTAGTGTGTGTATGTGTATCAAGATCACTTCAGACCAAGGCAAATCAAGACTCGGCCTAGTCTAGTCTGAGGGAGACTAGACCAAAGGAGCCTCAAATCCGCCCCGTCAAATTGGTCACTTCTGGGCGTGTCAACAAGTGGTAGCAAGTGGGGTTTAATCAACTTTGTCCAACTCAAATATTTGGATATTCAAATAGTAGAAATAGCTGTGTAAACTTTTGATTACTAGGACATGTATTTGGAGAAATACATTTCAATCAATCCAGATCAATTCAGGAAAAACTATTGCCAATGATTACTAAATTCACTGGTAAATCAGTCTTAATAGCCTGTGTAGACCCACCAGGAGCACTGAGAGTATCTGCCTCCTTTCTCCAGGCAGCATTTCTCCTGTCAGTGTCCCAGTAGGCAGGGAGAGAGGGCTCATACAAATCCCAGCACCGCTGCAATCTATTTGTCTTCAAAAGACATGCCTGGTAATGAGAAAGTGGGTGAAAGCCTGTAGATTCATTGTACAATCAATGTCATCTTCTTTGGCCAAATGGATTGGTTCTCACATGGTGAGCACTGCGTGCATGTGCATAAAGTTAGCTGAATTTCAACTTTTGTCCCACCCCTTTCCCCCGCGTTGCGTGCTTGGTTTGCACAGCAAGCTATCCTGTGCAGCGAATCGCTCGCTTCTCATAGTAAATGGAAAGAAGTGGAACTGGCCGCTTGGCAGATCGTGTTTGGTGTGGCTTGCCTGTAGAATGACAAGTCTTAATTGACACAGAGAGGGAGAGAGAAGCAGAAAGAGAGAGAGAGAGAGAGAGAGAGAGGGAGATATTCTGAAATTCAATTCCATCTAGGTTAGGGATAAAATAGAGTTTGAATGTATACCCTTTAAACTATCTAAGGCTAAAGAGCTAAGTATTCAAGTGTATGATTTTAACTGGTGGTATATGTGTGTGTGTGTGTGTGTGTGTGTGTGTATGTGTGTGCGTGTGTGTGCGCATGTGCGCCACGGCTGTGTGATATATTCATCAGAGTGCTGCACATAAGTAGTGCTTCCCGTTCTCCTGATGTGAGACTATTCTGAGTCGTGTAACTTTATGTAAATACCATATTTGCTTGACAGAATGTGTTTCTTATATACGGAGTGACTCGCAGCGGGATTTATCCGTCTCTGTGTCACATGCCTGTGTGTCGCACTGCTGTTCAAAGAGACGTTTAAAACACAGGCATACCCACGCTCCCTAAGGCAGTGCACATCAACTGAACAGACAGAGAGTGAAAGTGGTGGAGAGCAGAGAAAGCAAAGGGCCAGGGAAAGAGACAGAGAGAGCAAAGTAAATGGAAGGAGCGGCTAAACAGACAGAGAGAGGGCATAGGGAAAGAAAGAGAGAGAGAGAGAGCAGGGGGTGGGAGAGAGAGTCGAAAGCAAAAGCAAGGAAAGGCTGACGAAAAGTGAATGTCACGAATGGCAGCTTGCCAAGGCGATGGACGGAGATATAAAAAGATGAAGGGAGAGCAGGAGAACAGAGGAACACAGGTGACCGGCTGCCCTTACAGGAGGCTTTCTGCTAGGTGGTGGAAGAGGAAAAAAGGCCGACTCACATCACACACAAACCTGTGCGCAAGTGCACTAGTGCTTATACTTTTGCACAGACACACACACATACACACACACACACACACACACACACACACACACACACAGGGGGCACAAGTATACACACATCACACATAGACAGACAGAAGCAAAAACAAACACAGACTAAATTGTGTACATCAGTTCCAGTAAAGAAGAGGGCAAGTGGCAGTGATTGTAGATCTGCTGCCAACAAAGGACTGTTGTGCAGTCTTACATCAGTCAGCCTTCTCTATTCCTCCTCTCTTCTCTTCTCTTCAGTCAGCCTTCTCTATTCCTCCTCTCTTCTCTTCTCTTCAGTCAGCCTTCTCTATTCCTCTTCTCTTCTCTTCTCTTCTCTTCTCTTCTCTTCTCTTCTCTTGTCTTCTCTCCTCTCCTCTCCTGCCACAAGCCGTGTGCTTTAGTCAGATGTATGCATCAATCTGCTTGTTGCTGTTCCTTGTTTGTGCATGCATGCGTGTGTGCGTGTGTGTGTGTGTCAGAACAGCAGCAGCCGGGGTTATGTAGAGGTGAGGGTAGAGATAACCAGTTTACGATGTTATAATACGACTTGACCTGCACTACACCACCACTCGCTTCACTACATTTACTGTGGCATCTGGCCAGGTGTGTGTGTGTGTGTGTGTGTGTGTGTGTGTGTGTGTGTGTGTGTGTGTGTCGGTCTGTCAAAACATGTGTCGGTCTGTCAAACACTAACACAAAACATTCCCTCTATATATCTCTATCCCTCAAGTATTGCACATTTATATATTATATATCCAGTATGTAGTATGGGGAGAATGTGACTGAGAGGTAGATTACATTTCCTTGGCATTGTTATGATTGACAATGAGCTGGACGCTCTACATTCACACAGCCTGCAAAAACAGCCTGCATCTCTTTCTAATTTCTCTCTGCTCACACACAGTCACACTGGCGCTGTGATTTTTTTGTAGTGATCACTCATCTATGATGTGAAAGAATGGCTTCATTGCCTGCTTATCCAATAAGTTACAACCATAAAAATGGCTATGTAACTGAATTGAAATACTGAGGCAATATATTTTCAGGACAGTTGAACATTAGCATAAGTTTGTTTAAAAATGAATTAGTACACTTACTCAAATCACTTGGTTGTCAAACTTAATCACGGGAAGCCCTCTATCAGCTTGCCTCAAGGCAAGGTGGTTTTCATCAAATGTTGGAGTATCATGTTGATCTCAGTTTCAGTCACTGAAGCCAAACTGGCCCAAACATGGTCATATTATTGTAGCATTTGTTACATTGTCCTTTAAATACATTTGCATGTATGCCAAATGCAATTATTTCATTTATCTTCATTCAGATAATACAGTCAGTGCTACTTTGTTTTAAAGCTTTTATCTGGAGCGATTTAATTTTTTTCAATTACAAATCATCTCCAAACAGGAGAGGATATGGATATGAATGGATATGAGCCCACCTATAGTATTTCCTGCTGGGTTTGATTTGACACTAGCTACCAGCCAAATGCTAGTAAATTTTGGTTTTAGGTGATAAACTATTAATTCTATTAATCACTTTTGGCTGGCAGCTAGTCAATGTTAAATCAATCTTACCTGTCCTATAAACTGCTTTCGCTGCTAATAAATTGAATTGCTGGTTAATCCACTTGCAACTGTGGCTGGCTTACTTACACACACTTACACACTTACACATTATGTCATATAAATCAAGATTGCAGCTCATCCAAGACACAAGGAGACATTTAAAAAATGCCTTTTCACCAGTCAACCCAAACTAGCCAGTCCCAACCCACCTGTGAGATTGGGTACATGATCCTATGGCTCGGGGAGGGAAAGCAAAACAAGGAAAAAACGTAATATGGGAATTGTCTCATTGTGAAGTGTCAAGGAGCAAATGTAATTTAACGGTGTCTTATCCGACTCAGGAGGAGAGAAAAGGAATTAAATTTATTCTGTGCATTACCGTGAACAGAGCAGCTAGCCAGAGGGGAGGTGAGTGTGTGTGTGTGTGTGTGTGTGTGTGTGTGTGTGTGTGTGTGTGTGTGTGTATGTGTGTGTATGTGCGCACGCGTGTGTGTATGTATAGATAGCTTTAGCATGGCGTGTACAAATAGAATTTAGGGGCTGACAATGACCATATAAGGCATCTCCCCATGCAAGTCTATGATGACAATCTCCTTTTCAATCAGCTTCAATCGCTTTTTATGTATTCTAAACATGAAAATCACATGTGCATTTGGCCTTTCATAATAGTGCATAGTCGTCTGAGGACATGGCATTTTTATCCCCCAAATGCCCCCCCAACCCCTCCGAAAACGGTATTTTTTAACATCATATGGTTGTTCAACAGCATTACCAGAAAAACAATATGTTCAATAATATAAAAGAAATATAATACACTTCACAAAAAACTGGGCAAAAGACACCAGAGGCTGAGTCGGAGGTGGTTGAAAACCTACTTCGTCCTGTTAAGATAAATACAATCGCCCCTTTGTTTTCCTCCATGTGGGCGTGACCCTCAGCTTAGCACATCATTGCTGTAGCTATATGTGTGTATGTGTATATATGTGTGTGTGTATGTGTGAGTATGTGTATTTATATGTGTGTTTGTGTGCGTAGGCTGTGTAAGCAACAACCAGCCCTAAAATAGAATGTGAACATTGCCTTTGTCCTGCAGAATCCTCTCATGTCCCATCTTGCTGTTGTTCTTTCTTCACTGGAACTTACAGTTGACATTTCCTCTGAGTAACTACAAAACGTCAGATGACTCTGGGATCCTGTAAAGCCATTGATAATACTTTGGAAAATGCCATCCCTGGGGAAACAAGAAGTTTATCTCTATCTCTCAGTAGCTGACATTTTGGAGATGTGAGGTTTCTGCAGCACACTGACAATGTGATATATTCCTTAGTCTACAGGAACAAGACTCCTACCTAAAAACAAGATGATGTTGTCAAGCAACTCTTTCTAGAGCTGCTCCACTGACAATGAGTGTATTTGCCGAAACTATTTTGAGCTTAGTCGTCAAATGTTTGTACTTGTACAAGCTAAGTAGTATTGACTGGCAAAATGGTGCCTGTAGCAGGCAGCAAATACATGTAGGCACCCTGGAATGTGATGAGTAATACTGAACATCTGCTTAGAGACCAACAGTATGAACTGTCAGAGAGTTTCTGATGGTTTGCTTACTTATGCTTTACTTTTTACCCAGTCGTATGCTTGTGTGTGTGTGTGTGTGTGTGTGTGTGTGTGTGTGTGTGTGTGTATTAAATAACTGTGTGTTAAAAAAAGTGCTTGTCACCTTCCTGCAACACATCCCTCACACACTGATGTGTGGGTGTTGCTCCGATTCACCTCTTGCAGTATCATTAGGACACCTGCTAAACTGTTGTCAACTGCCTGCAATTTTTGTCCTTAGGGCGTGATGTTGTGTGTGTGTGCGTGTGTGTGTGTGTGTGTGTGTGTGTACAAACGCATATTTGAACGTGCAGCAGTGTGTTCACTACAGTATGTGCTTGTGTGTGTGTTACTGTGTGCGTGCATGTGTATGTGATTGCACTTTTTTTTTAACAGAACGTATTAACCCGTTGCGGACGTGACAGACAGAAGCGTGCGCTCGGCTGAGCACCGTACTATTTTCTCGGTGTGTTTGCATGGTTAGCCTTTTTCACACCAGGAAGTCCCACCGGAGCTCTGCAAGTCACAACAAACTGTCTCCGCTGTCACTGTGATTTCTCGTACGAGGACTTGACTGATACTGAACTCACAGGCTGGGAGTGGATCGGCCGAGCGGCAGGGAGCAGGTAGTGTTGAAGGATGGACGTCTCTTGTTCTGAGTTATTTGAAGAGCACTTCATCTCGTCTGACACTGTGAATAGCAGAATAGAATACAATAGAACAGAATAGAATAGTCTAACAGCCTACAAACACACACGCACATGCACGTACAGTACACACACACACTTACCTGTCTCAACCCAGCCCTATACATATATCTCTACCTCACACATACAGAGACATAGAGTCCACAAACACACACAGACAAACACACAGAGACATTATGCATTGCCCCGGGTGAGAGAGAGAGAGACGTGGCTAGCTTGTTTGTTGTGTTCATTATTATTTAATATGAAAGAAGAAACAATACACAACGAGTTGGGGTGAATCTCTCTCGGCAGACTGATATTCTGGTGAAAACAGCACTTTTGTCTGCAGCGTCCCAAGATTGGAGAGGCTGTTGAGATGCAGCACTGCAATCCACATTCTCTTGTCTGCTGTATTTATGCAGAGTTAAGCAGAAACAATAACTACACTTCATGCTGTTAGAGTGAAGTAGCTTGAGGCGTGTGTGTGGGTGTGGGTGTGTGTGTGTGTGTGTGTGTGTGTGTCTGTGGGTGTGTGTTGCTAGAGGAAGAGACAGACAGGTTGGAATAGTTTGTTCTGCAGCATCAAAATATTGCCTCCTCTGTTTACCTAAAAAACACAAACGTAGGCTACGTGCACACAAACACACACACACACACACACACACACACACACACACGTGCATGCATGCCTCAAGCTACTTCATTCTGTGCACACACATATACACACACACACACACACAGTAATATTTTAGCAAGAGTATGCACAAATACAACAGCATACACACACACAGATAAACACACACATTTTATTCCCATATCCTTCATGTCTGTTCTGTACTGTGTGTTTTGGTTGCCATGGGTGCATGATTTCCAATCTTGTCTAAGGTGAGAGAGGCAGAGACAGAGAGAGAAATTTACAAATACACATGATATGATGTAACAAATTGCACTATACCTAGTGCTGTAGGGTGAGCGCCGATGTAGAAAGCTATCTTGTATGTTAGAGGACAGGGATGTGGGTGAGAGCTGGTTGGTCATTTGGGTCACCAGGTGGGCACTTCCCCATCACAGACGTTTTACTGAATTAGGTTCACAACACATACAGGAGGCTCAGCAGGAGGTGCTAGTGTCCCAGAACCAGCAACCTACTGATCAGACTTAAACTCACCTACACTACACTGACACCCTGACATTGCACTGCAAAAAATCTCCATCGTAACAAGTCATTTAGTCTATTATTGAGTCCTGAAATCAGAATTTTCTTAAAACAAGTGAAAAAATCTGCCAATGGGGTTAGATCATTTAACTTGTTTCCAATGCAAATCAACTTATTTTCAGAGTTTTGTAGAGTAAAGTGTCATTTTCTTGATAGTAGTGCAGTGACCTGCCTTGTTCTGACTTGTTTCAAGATATTGGCACTCATTTCTAGAAAATTCCTGAAACAAGTGAAACTGCAGGAGTGGAGTGATCTCAGCCCATTGGCAGAATTTTTCTCTTGGGTTAAGAAAAATAAGATTTGAAGGCTGAATATGAGACTAAACGACTTGTTAAGATGGACGTTTTTTGACTTACACTTAGACTTACACCGACTCCATAAACATCTCACTCAATAATATCTGATATCAACCTCAACAACCTCATCAATCTCAACAACAACAGGCTAATAGGAACCCTTCTGGCTAGAAACAGCCCAACAATTGTAGCAGGAACTGAGGACAATGTGTGACGACCCATTTCTGCCTCCATAACAGTGTCATAATAAAACTCCCATCAAAGTCATGAGATAGATTTCCATACTTTGGATTAAAACTGGTCTCTGTTCTTTTCAGCCACAGCCGTTAGCTGCCTTTTTCATCAGTTTCAGAAGCTGCCTTTGTGGCCTGCTGTAATACCTGACCACGACTCCCTGAGTAAACTAGCGGTGGATGTGGCTAATTAAATCCACGGCACCAAACTCACACAGTGGATTCTCTGGCTTTTCAGCCTCACTGCTCAATCGCCTGCTACCTCGGGGTTTCTGAGCTCTTTCCTTTGACATGTCTCATCTACTGTATCTTCCCAGAGAGGCGAAGGGAGAGAGTTTAAATATAGGAACCACTAATTTTATGTCATTAAAATTATTTTAGATGCATGAATGTTTTACACGTCCTTATTTGATTAGTAGAGGATTAATTAAGCGTGAAGCTCCTCATTACTGACAAGCACAGTTTTGGTTCCTCAGCAGCTAAATCCACACTGAAAACTGACAATGACCGTGACAAAAAATTAAAATGCATGTTTTAATCACCTTTCACCATCTCTTTTTGAGCTTTGTTTGGTGCGCGGTGAATGCCTAGTGCTGACCAGATGAAATAATGTTGATAATAATAGTAATAATGATAATAATAATAATGATAATAATGATAACAAGAACAACAATAATAATACATATTTGTGTAACACTTCAAAACCATAATTAAACAATTACATGGCAACAAGGTAAACATTCAAAATGCAAGATATGTAAATAAAGAGATAAATAAATAAATAAGAGATGCAGCTGAGTATCCTCAGCATGGGAATGAAAGGTATGCCAACTAATAAACAGTATTGGCTCAAGAATTGAGTCTTGAGGCACACCAAATATAATCAATGAAACAGAAGAAACATAATTCACCAATACAGTGTGGAAAAATTTGAGAACTAGTCCAGGACAGTCTACAAATACCAGTAATAGGACTATCTGTTGGTCATAATCCTGCTTTAAGCCAGATGGAGAACAGAGGTCAAACTGCTGTACGTTGTAAATAAATAAACAGAATGGCCCTATGAGCATTACTGACACACATTGGTATACATGGCAACATCTTGCAGCTGTCTTTCTAGTTCACTGTCAGTAGGCATGCTTTCCATAAACCTTTCATTTTGTAAGAACACTGTGTTTTTATTTTTTATTTGCATTGTTTTTAAAAAAAATGTCATGGTTGTTGCCTGTGTGGTTATACAAGGTTTGAGAATAGCTTCAATTGAAGTACTTCACATTACATTACTCTGTATGCATTACACAGAAATGTTCCAACACCTGCTGCCAAGCGTCCTTTTCACTGTGAGCCTATAGCCTGTTGCTTGAATTTATTTTCAGGGTTTCTACTTCTTCTCCACACTGCTGGGCCAAAATCTATCCAGGAACTCAAAACCCTGCTTGGCTGCTCTGAATGTCTTGGCCAGACTGTGCGCTCTGGAAAATAGGATTATTGTTCAAAGTTGCAACAAGTTGGTTATTCTTCCAAGCCTAAAGGCCAGATTAAGGCCCTGATTTGTTTCAGGCTTGTGAAATCCTGAGCTCGGCCTTTAAGTCCACGTATTTCTACGATGGGAGTAGAAGTGCATTGAGGACACCTTTTCACTGTTTGCTTCATTCAGTTTCCAGGCCAAGAATTCTGTACTTCGATCCATCAACTGTGAAGTTCAAAGAACTGTAATATCGCCAACTTCAGCTCCTGCTGGTGCCAAGATTATACCCTGTCACACACAGACTGGTGGTATTATTTACACAGCAGAGGGTAGGGCATGGCATGGCGGGGGGGGGAGTGGCAGACTGACAAGATGTCATTATGAAATGTTTTTGAGAGATTTTGAAAGCTGATTATCTGAACTATTCTGGGATTGACTTGATAAAGGCAATACTGGTAGAAAAGAGATAGATAGATAGATAGATAGATAGATAGATAGATAGATAGATAGATAGATAGATAGATAGATAGATAGATCGATCATTTTTAAGAGTGCAGTGAAATAAGAGGTGTGCCTCTCACTTAACACAGGCTCTATCTATCTCTCCCTCTCTCTCACTCACACACACACTATTAAATATGTTTTAACGTCATGCCTCCTCTCTTTCACTGATGTAAGATGCATTACCTGAGCACTGATGTGATTCAGCCTCTGGTTTAATAGCATCTTCACAGAACTCTTCTTAATGCGATGTGCTCATGGAGTTGAATACAGCACTTAATTGGGCTGCGCTGAGCCTTGTACCTGCTCTTTCCACGGATTCAGGTGAATACAGGTGAAAGCTACAGTATGACCCGATATTGATTTCACTTATTAAATCCACTTGGCTTGCCAAATGGAAAATGTTCCTAATATTTTCTACATTCTGTCTACTTTCATATTTCTGTCCTCAATTTACCCGTCTATTTTCACTGTCTGGAAAACATACTGAAAAACATGGAATGCTCACTACAGTAAAGCAAATCTTAAGTGCTGGTCCTCCTTTGTTGCACTGTTGTTAAAGCATCTTGCTTACACCGCCAAGGTTAGGAGTTCAGTTTCATTAGAGGCTGCCTACACTCAAAGTCTTTGCACGGCCTGACACTGCAAGTATAATCTTGAGCATCTACGACACGGCACAGTATTGCTAGAGGGGAATATTTTATAGGGAACATCATGCATTTTCCCTAAATCAATATTCTTGGTTTCCTGTGGTAGTTTTATCCAAAAACTGGGACAGAATCCAAAGCGGCATTGATTATTCTTGAGAAACAGGTGATGATATTTCATTGAAAAGGCATAATTTTCTATAATTTTGACTACATTATGCTGCCACAGCATTTTTCAAATTCTGCAAAGTAGAACGAAAAAATATTGAAGGCTATTTGGTTAGCAGCCCTAAACATAATTGTCCATTTTATAGATGAGCCCCCAAAATACAGTAAACGGCTTGGGACCCACAAAGAATTCTTTTGAAAACGTGAGTCCCAGGAGGGAAATCTCAAAAACCATCGTCATAAAATACAGTTTGTCTTGGACACGGATGGACTATGTGTTCCTATGCAGGACACGTTTAAAGTAACAGGGGAGCTTCTTACATTACCAAGCAATGTGAACTGGAAGAACACAGAAGCAAGGTCATCCAGACGAATGGGACACATTTAGCAGGCTGTATAATTAAATGAGGAGACCCCCAGGTCACAGTTACGTTTTTTCAAACATCTTCATGGTGCTACATTCATACTAGCTGATAGCCATTTATTTGATATATCATTCACTGGGGGAGTAATTACAGAAATGCTGCCCAGGCAGTACCAGGACACATTCAGGTGATAAAACTATTCCTGGCCTCCTTCATGGCTTCTCTGAGAGCTATAGTTTCTCCCTCTTCTCCATCCTCATTCCCTCCACAATCTTCTCGCTTCCCCTCTCTCCATCAGTTAAAATCACACACTTGAATACTTAGCTCTTTAGCCTTAGATAGTTAAAAGGGTACACATAAACTCTATTTTATCCCTAACCTGGATGGAACTGAATTTCAGGTTATTTCTCTCTCTCTCTCTCTCTCTCTCTCTCTCTCTCTCTCTCTCTCTGGGATTTGCCTGGTGCCTGAGTGAAGGTCATTGTTGGGGTTTGGGCTAAGCTGCTCAGTGCCAGTCATGTGTGGGATGAGGCAGGGAGGTGGCACAAAGAAAAGGTGGTAAAAGGAAGGAAGGTGTGCCTGCTGAACTTTCTGCTGGACCAGGCCAAGCCGGGAGCTTGAAAGAGGGAGAAGAACGAGACGCTGTAGTCGGGGTCAGTGGATCCAGAGAGGATCATGTTGGGACTGGTAACGAGGCTTCGGGAGGAATTTGTAAGCTGATAAAAAAAGGTGTACCTCAGTTTTTTGCTGTGTAAGGGGCGGGATGTGAGGGATGTTTTGTTGTGGTCTGTGTTGCTTCTTGTGTTCAAATGGAAACGGTTAAAGTGTGTTGGAATGTGAGTGGTGGTCTCTCAATGAGTCTTAGGGCGCTTTCTGACTGGGTCCTTTTGAAAATCTCTTCCGAAACCTTGTGTACAAACAAACCCTGTCCCATTTATATAGCTGTCAAGCAATATCTGTCTCGTTTTGATTCATGACACAACATTCTTTTAGGGTTCTTGTGAATAGACAAAGGCACGCGAAGGAAGTAACTATGGTAGCGGATAACAAAATATGGCTGTGTTTACATTTCTGATGTTTATCTGGTGCTAGTTTCGGCACAATTGTTCTCGGACTGATGGGAAACAAAACATGTCTCAGTTGCAGTCGAGTCAAGAGCAGCTCTGTCAAGCGGGCCCACTTGTTTGTTTTGAAAGAGGACGTGATTTCACTTTCACACTTGTCAAAACTAACAATGACAAGGAGGTAAATGTACTCTGTTTCGAAACAAACTAGCCAAATGGACCCAGTTTAATGGAGGGGAACAGATTAAGTGGACCATCCAGTCAAATCAGTGTTACTCCATGACATTATAGCCCAAGATGGTTTTTATCTACCTATGTCATGTTTGTGTTTTATTTGCTGATTTTTCACGGTAGGTTTGAGTGTGTGGAGATCCTTTTTATGTGTACTTGCTTTTTCCTTTTCTCTGGAGAATTTACTCATGCATTTAGGTTTCAGCATCATTGGTGTAATAAATTGTATTTCCATGTCTGATGAAGAGTGCTCCATGCTCAAAATGACTCTTTTGGTGCTAATTTAAATGGAAGCATAAAATTGAGTGCAATATACTTTGGTGTTTTTCATGATTTGTTTTTTTGTATTTTTATCTGTCCATGATTTGCAATCTAACCAGTGTTGAATATTTAAGAATTTTTATTTAAGAACTGTTTTGGTCACAGTTTTAGATTTGTGCACAAAATATAGAGGTAGCAGACAGTGTAGTTCAAAGAAGAAAAAAAAAGAGAAAAATTATTATACGCTTGCCGTCCACATTCCCCATCTTTACCCACTCACCCCTATTCCAACTGTACCCCAACCTAACCTTTTATTCCACCCTCCCCTCCCCTCCCCACCCTCCCTTATCCCACCTTCCCCTTCCTTCCCCTCCCCTATGCTGGCTTCGAACTGAACTCCAAACCCTCTGCTCATCTGCACCATGTGACCAGGAAGGTTGAATACAGACACTGATCTGATTCACTATCAGTTTACACCATGGGGCTTATCACACATAATCAAACATATTACACCAAGACATGTTGTGCTTCAAAGAAACAGCTCAGAGTGGGGCTCCACTGTCCTCACTATGCTTCACACCTGTATCAGACACCAAGCTGTAGCAAGCGATGGTAGAAGTGTGGAAGAACACGTGGAATGGTAATCTGAGCTTAGTTCAATTTAATTTCCGCTGATAAAAATGAAATATGGGTTATGCAAGTTGAACTGTTAATCATTTTGGCAAACACTAGGCAAATGCTCATTGATTGCACAGTATTTCTGAAAGGTAGCGACAAAAACAAAGAATCACCGAGGAGATAAGACTGTAGTCAAACAGATTTTATCACCATACTTAATGTAGCTTGGATCGTTTTCTTTTTACACTAATAGAGTTCAGTTTTGGTATGAAAGCTCCCAGCATTGAAACACGAGCGCTCTAAGAAATGTCAGTCGCAATTTTATACTCCCAGGTGCAGGTAGAGGAAGCCGTAATTCACTGAGACTTAAACAAAATGAGATTTTGGGCTGTTTTGTGCACAACTTTCTTGTAGGCCTAATTTTCGGGGGAATTTTTGGCTTGTATCATCTCCTTGGAGAACCTTGTGTGTAGGAACATTAAAAAAAGTCATTTTTCACTTTATTTGGTCTGTAAAGTCGGGTTTGGCTGCTGCTTTGCCTGAAAGATTTAAATGAAATAACAGCTAAATACAGTAAATACAGTACAGTAAATCTTAGTCAATATGAATAGAGTTTGCGTGGGAGTTTCTGTGTCTGCACAACACTGAGTGTGTGCATGTGTGTGTGTGTGTGTGTGTGTGTGTGTGCGTGTGTGTGTGCGTCTGTGAAATTACTCTTTGACAGCTCTAGTTGTAATAGAGCTCATCCCATTGTTCTAGGGGCATGTTATTGTCTCCTGTGTATGACTTTCATCCACCCCCTACTGTGTACTTCTCCCCATTCAAGTGAATGGCTGTCAGCAGCCATTATTCCTAGCAAGACCTCCGCTGTGATCTCTGCCATGTTTCATCAAAGCGTGGCAATTTATTCCAAAGCCCACTGTCTGGGCATGTTAGCTAGTACTACAGTTATTACAAGCGTGTGTGTGTGCGCGCGCGATTCTGAAGCTTTTGTCTATCCAGTGGACAAACACCAGCAAAAGCAGCTGAGCAGACAAGTTTTGTCCATTATAATTTCACACTGGAGTCTGATGTGTGTACATGTACTGTATGTATGACTGTCCACACATGTGCATGTGAGAATCGATGCAGGTTTACACACATTCCTCCGTGCATGGAAATGTTTTCCAGTTAGTATTCCTCCACACGGGCTTTTCTGCCTTTGCATGTGTGTGTGAGTGTGTGTGTGTGAGTGTGAGTGTGTGTGTGCATTAAATAATTAACAGTGTTCGTCGCCTTGCTGCAACACATCCCTCACACACTGATCTGATTAAGACGGCCCCAGGAGACACACACTGCCTGCCTACACTGCACAGTGACTAATGTTGTGTGTGTATGCATGTGTGCATGCGTGTGCACGTGTGTGAGTGTGTGTGTGTGGGAAGGGGTGATTGGAGGATGGTTAAGATAGTCTTTTAGTATGTGTACACATGAGTAATGAGTTTTCCTTTGTCACTTGCTGCTTGCATTAGTTTTTGCAAACATGTCTATTTTTTTTAGTTTCTCTGTGTCTGTCATGTGCATTGTGTGCCTGAATTATCTGGACTTTATAGTTAGTAGTACTAGTAAAAGTAAGTGTGTGTGTGTGTTCTGATTGAGCATGCATGCTATTAGCGAAAGGTCAGAGGTTAAGGAGTAGGACCAATTGTCAGTAGAAACAGCTCAATACTTGCGCAGGAAGCACTGCCCATAGCATTTACAAACAGTATTAGAGGATATAGATAAGCAGTGTGGCATTGCACTATTCCTCTTACCTATAAAGTGAACCAGCAATTTTATGGCTGTATCAACAAAATATTGTATTTTTGCGTATATGTGCATGTGTGCTTTTGCCAATAGACAAAGTTTTTATGTTAGCTTTCACATACAACAAATCTAATTTGTCCTTTTCACTTTTTTAAATAAATATTCACAAAACTCAGAAAAAAAAAAAAAGACTATATAAGATTATAGAGCTATCATGTAAACATCATATAAATCAATACAATTTTGTTATCATATAAATAACAAAATTTTGACCTAAATGTCAGACGTGAAAGCCAAGATTTTCCTCCCCTCCTCCTCTGACGCAAAAATTGTCCCAGAACCCAAAATCCATACAGATCACCAAATGTCCTTTGAATTTAACATTTGACTTTAAGGCCAAAACTATCTGTTCTTGTTCTGCATCTTTATATTGATCCAGTTTGTGTGCTGTTTGGCTTGTAGATTGGATTAGAGTCCAGCTCTATCCCAGCCTGAAGGGGGAATAGGAAATGCTGTGTTGTGTTTGTAGACAGGTCAGATAGATACTGTAGAGAGACAGTCCAATCCATGCTAACTTTGTAGAGGGTCTCCGGAGAGACAGATCACAATGAAAGCTAATATGGTTTGGACAGGTTACCCACAGAGGAATTTAACATGCTTTACGTCAAGGTCTTAAAGGTGTTTTAGGGTCAGGAGGTTAGAGCTGTCAGTCAGTTGGTGAATAGTACACACACTGGTATGTTTTAGATGTGTCCGTTTCTATTTTAGAGTGTGTACAAGTAGGCTACGAAACAAGAGCGACATTTGGAGACGTTGCTGATGGAGAAAATCGTTTGCACTAGGTTTAGGAAGTGGCAACCATATCATACCATACCATACCATACCATATAATACCATTAAAAATACTTATGATCACTTTTACTGACATGGCTGTTGATCTGCTTTACCTCAAAATGTTGCATGTTTTGGGTCATGGCTTTGTCGGCTCTATTTTGTTCAGTATTTCTATTTTAAGGCGTGTCCATGTCACAGCTGAGTTAGATCTTGACAACGCGGGTCTATGCGGCTGTGTGCTTGCTACTGATAATGGCTTGCACCATTGAGTCATAGCTTAGCAACAAGCCTGCTGGCCTATTTTTGGTTTCAGGCAATTATCCACAATGCAGTGTGGTGGCGGTGGTGTGGTCCTATGACACTTCCAGATTGTGGCTGTAATGAAGGGAGGGAGGTCTGTACCCACATCTGTCAGGTTTCTCCCAATATAAAACAATGTTTCTAAACCTGGGGGTCTGAGTGATGATTTTTAGAATTAGAATTACTTTAATCACCAAGTACAGTTCATGCACAGTAAGTTGTGCAGGTGAAAAAGCTGCATAGACTCACCGACACGTTATAGTTTCACAGTACTGACGCATGCAAGTTACAAGGACAACAGTGGCAAAGGGACACTGTATGCATTTCACTTTAATCTACAAGCTGTGTGAATTTGAGCAGCATGTGATACACTGTAATTGTAGCTGTAGAGGGATGTATAGTAAGTGGCCAGTAGAGTATTGGTCTTTCAGCTGGAATTCTGAAAATCTACTGTATGTTGGCTGTCCATAGAAATACTTCAAACAACACATGTAAAGCAGAACTGGGACGTTTCCCCTTATGTACAGAAATATAGAAAAGATCCATAACGTACTGGCAACATCTAACCAAGCAGACAAGGAGTCAAAGCTCTGTCTACTAATGCTATGAACTTTGATATAGAAGTTCACAGGAATAATGGAAAGTAAGAATCAGCTCACAAAAATACATAACTCAAACACCGCAGCTGAAAAATTTGATTCTAAATAAACGTCTAGCAGCGTTAGATGAAGAGGAAAAGACTGTGTATGTTTCTGGAAAGTTTGTCAACGCAGAAATAGTTGTTTATATATATAAATATTTTATTTATTTATGATTTAAACTTTTTTTATTGTCTCATGTCGCAACATAATGTGACATTGTGTGTATTCCCTAGTTCTGTAGTTTGATTTCTTCAATTTGTACTACTTCAACTCTTGTATTCACTGCATTTGTTTTACTTTTATACCTATATGATACACTTCTAAGGTAACTCCTTCCTCAGAATGTAGAATAGGATTTAAATGTAATGGACTACAGTAACTGCTTTGGGATTTACTGAAATGCTTTGGCAGTATTGCCAAAGCTTCTTGCCTCTCCCATTCATGATAATAAAGCTTACTTGAATGAATTGAATTGAATTGGTCCAGTGTACCATGGGGAAGTCATAACAACTAGAATGAGATGCATGGCATAAATTAGCAGCATTGCAGAACCTGCATTCCTGTGGCTGTAAAATGTAAAGTGTTCTGAGGAACACTGCGTTGTGCAGACATTGTGGATTCACAAGATTTCGCAATGAATTCTCAAATAAATCAAATTAGCATAAATAATAGCAAATAGCTTACAAGTACAATTTTGGCATTTAACCAATGCTGTTATCTAGAGCATCGATTGGCTGTTGCAGGAATCAAACCAGCAACCTTTCAGTTATGGGACCTTCCTGCTACGTACAGTGGGAATGCAGATGAAGTAAAAAAAATTAGTAAAAAACAGAATAAATTTCCACAATACAAATGACATATATTATCATGTTTGTGATGAATGCACATTTCTTGTGAGAAGAAAAGAATATTGAAAGCCTCTAGGCTTCTTCCAGTAACTCAACTGCCACAGACTGAAAAGGGGTAATTAAAGAGAACCATTGATCTAATAAACCAGGAATGAGGTCAACTCATTCTCAAGTCAATCATTTCAAACTGCTATAAATGTACTAATGATATACTGTAGCGTTCACTCTCAGTCATTTCTTTATGGATTTAATATGTGAACCTCTGTGTGGCAAAAGTTTCCCTATGTTTGAACTCTAACATATATATTACTATTGTAATATCAACTTGGACTGGACTGAAATGACAACAACCCTGCTAGAAGCAATTCTGCCTTATCGATGATAATGGATGAGATGAGAGAGTTTTGTGAAGCTAACAAAAGGAGAGCATGTGGAAGCCAGACGTACCTGAGAAATAGAAACAAATACATTTATCATGCTTAAATCCCTTTAGAGAATTTACTGAAAGGAGCTGAAGGATTACAAGGACACAGGATTGTTTGAGTTAAGAATTAGAGTTTATATTCATTATGCACTGTTAGGGGTGATAAAGTACTCAGGTCTCAATCTCGCATTATTAATGCAAAATGAGAGTGCTGACATCTTGTATAATCTAGTACCTAGTCATGGGTCTACGAACAATGAATGTAGATCAGCCTGCTACTCTGCAGAGCCTGATGAAAATGAGCCCAAACATGTTATTTACTCAGGGTCAGCATCTCCATTTGTCTTTATTGTGACCTCTTGTTTAAGGTCAGGGTTCACAGGTCACCCATCGCTGTCCAATAGGAGACCTCCGGCTGATTGATGCCATAAAGGTCATGATCTTTCTTTCTATCTCTTTCCTTCTCTCTCGCTTGCACTGTCTCTCCCGTCTCTCTCTACCTTTCTTCCTCTCTCATTCTCTGTTTCTGTATTGCTGTCCATTTATCGATTTCATTCTATTTTTCTTTCTTTTGCGCACTCTTTTTTTTTTTTTATACATGCACCCTCTCTTTCTCCACCATCTTTTTATCATCGCTGCTTGTTCTCCTCACCCATAGCCTGATATTCACACTGAATGTCCATTTTGTCACCACTCCATTATTCAGCCTGAGATTGCCTACTAGTTAGCCGTTTTCTGTGTAGGGGGGTTTGATTTTCCCCTAACCACAAATCACTAGTGACTGACGTATTTCTGTGACACTGGTGCTGCGCCGCCAGTTAGCCACTATATCCATGGTTAGCCAGCGTATTTACTAACTTCACGAAGAATGTTGGTCGATTTTGACAAAAATATTGCTTTTGCAAAGACAATATGTTGGTTAAGGGGGTGATTTCAACAAATATTATTCTGCCGAAACGCCAAAGAAAAACCATTGCACGAACGGTTCAAACTTTAGTCCCGCCCACAAAGGTGCTGATTGGCTCGATTGTTTCTCCGAGCGAGAACAAGCCGTTGACTAGAGCAACACCGGACTCTCTGAATCGGTCAACAAAATCTGATGAGTGAGAGTGGGCGGGACCTGATTCAGGAGTCTGGAACCAGGCTACCTTTCTCCATCCTTTAAGTCTCCTTATCCTCCTCTGTTGCTTCATCATCATTTCATCTTTATCTCTTGTTGCTCTCTCCCTCCTCTCCTCTCCCTTTGCCATCTAACCTCGGTCCATCATCTCTCCTGTCCCTCACCCCGTCTTATCCGTCTCTTCCGCCTCTGCTTCTGTTTCATCTGTCCTCCATCTATCTCACACCCCACGCTCTTCTCCATCCCCCTCCACCTTTTTATCCATCCATTTCAACAGCCTTATTGCTCAGTTCGTCTTGACCTCCTTTCTCGCTCTCTCTCTCTCGCTCCATGTCTCTTCACTGCTCCCTCCCTCTTTGTTTCGACTGCCTGCTCAATCACTTCAGCTCTCCTCAGTCCCTCCATCCATTTACCTCTTTGCCCTCCCTGTCATTTCTACGTCTCAACTTTATTGCTGTTCCCCTCTGTTGAATGCTGTTGATAGTGTCTGTCTCTCTCTCTCTATCTCTCACTCTCTCTCTCTCTCTCTCTCTCTCTCTCTCTCTCTCTCTCGGTTTCTATGTGTTTCAATCTGAGATCGGTCTATATTATGAGCAGCATTTGTAGGTTGATTCTATTACACGTCTCCTAACTGGTGGATAATTCAATAAGCCACATTGAGATGACACACAGTTATAATCCACTTAATGAAGCCAGTGCACTGATGAGTTTTTTTCTCTTCCTTCTCTTCTTCTCTCGTTCGCTCCTTTCCTCTTTCTACTGCCTATCTGCTCCTGTTTTCTCTGCCTCCACTGCTACAACTCTTTTCCATTCTCTCTCTCTCTCTCTCTCTCTCTCTCTCTCTCTCTCTCTCTCTCTTTCTCTCCTTGCTGTCTGCAGGGTGTTGATGGAGAGGCATTCGAATGACAGCCGGGACAGTGGTCATCACAGGTGGAATTCTTGCTACAGTTATCTTACTCTGTATCATCGCAGTACTGTGCTACTGCAGGCTGCAGGTAAGGACACGCCTGCTTTTCAGCCTGTTACATTCTGCTACTTCTTGAGAAAGTTTGCATATTTATTGTAAAACTGCAGATAAGGACTGTCACTGACTAAAGAAATTAGTCGGTCGTCATAGGATTATGTTGATTAATCAAATATAGTTGCTTTAATCACAAATCTGTAAAATTGTGTTACCCACTTTTCAATCATGCAGAATGATCGCTCTAGATCAGGCACATTAAGGCCTCAAATAAATATTTGTGAAAAAAAAACATTATATTATAACTCTAACAACTCAAAAACACTGAAAAACAAAAAAAAAATTTTGGTCTTAGAAAAACATATACCATATTAACACAGGGAGTTCAAGTATTTTTCATTATGAATTCACATCTAACTACATTGTCTTCCAGCTGTGCATCATCTTTGCACTGTGTAGGTCAGTGGTCTTCGATCCTATAGCCATCTAAGCAGGAACTGATTTACACCTGGGACACCAGGTGATTAATGGTAGAATAGGAAACCAGCAGCACTCTGGGTCCCGAGGAGCAGGATTGAGATCCACTGGTGCAGCTTCAGGTACGGTCATGGCTGCTACAGCACTGTGAGGAATAAAAGCAATGTCTGCACTCACAAAAATAAGTTTCAATACTTTTTAATTCACAGCAGTAAGCAAAAAAATGAACATGTGTTAGCACTTGGCTTTCATCAGCATTTCCTCCTGAGTATGTCTCGACTCTGCGCCCAGTCTCCTCTAAAAAGTCTTAAAGTTGAGAGAACCATTCCTTTGATCCTTTTTGCTGAACAGTGTTACATTAGTTGTGTTACAGATTTCTATATCATCTCCTACCGAGGGTCAGGTCTCGTTATGGAAATTTCTTGGCAAAAAAGTTATCTTCGTGTCCGTCTTGGCTGAATGCAGGCTGCTGACGGGGCTGTGCTGTGACAGACGGATTAGAAGGATCTGTGCAAGTCTTGGCCAGGCGCTGCATACTGTCATACTAATAAAACCACAGGGGAGCATTATTTATTCCAGTGTGTTGTTATCTGCTCCAGTGTGTGAGTTTGTTTCTATTTTATACGAGTTCTGTTGCAAACTAATCCCCTGGGCATTTTGGTGCTTCAGCAGCAGGGGCGCGTTAAAAATGTATACGGTCCATGGAATATGGTAATATGGAACGATTTGGGTGAGGATTCTGCTTTATTTTATTTCAGTCCAGTTCAAGAGAGGGTTAATTAATTGATGAGATTCCAATAGTTTTCATTTGCTGAATTCTGTGCCTCTTTGGTCAGCAGGGTCAAACTCTCCCCTAAAGCCACTCCATCTTGTGCAGCTGTACCTTCTAATTAACACTATTAATCAACAACTATATACAAAAATATATAATATAACTAGACACCATGGATTTCAACTGAAAAATTATATTACATTCTTGTCAATGACAAACATGACCAATCTACATTTGTTAGATGGCTCTTCAGCATTCATACAGTACAGATGCATAATTTCCTGACATTTTTGACTCAGTAGCTGAATCAGTAGTTTCTCAAGGCAAAGCTATTTCCAACCCACAACCACGCACTTGCATGGAGGCAGAGCATTTCTGTGCAAAGAGACAAGTGCAATGCTTTTAGGAGAAAATTGTGTAATCATTTTTTCATCAAAAATAAACCTACTTGTAGCTTGTAGCTATCACACAGATTTCAATTGCTGAATGGCATTTCCACGCCTACAGGGATTGAGCTGGATGTGGTTTGTAGAAAGAAGAGAAATGGATTTCTGCATGGAAACTCGCCCTTGGTATCAAGGTTCAGAAAATAGATCTGACTGCAACTTTATTTTGTCCTTAGCATGTGTTTTCTCATTTGAACATTTGGGAAATCTGGAGCACTGCTTGTACTGCTGAAACGTTTACCAAAACACAGGATGTAACGTACCATACTACACATGAGCATTCATACAGAAGCCCAATTCAGATGTTAAAAAAAATTATGCACTAACCCACAAATGGTGACTAGAGGACATCAGGCTACGCTATCATGAATCTACAGGACCATCTGCACCTTTCACTTGGTACCTAATCAAAATGTTACAGGGTTGAGTGTGTGAGTGTGGGCATGTTGGGGTTATCAAGTGGGCTCCTCCCATCACAGATGTTTTGTTGAATTTGGGCCCTGACACCACCAGAGGTCCCAGAAACAGCCCCTCCACACACACTCTTAACAATAACTATACTCACCTATGATACCATGTGCTTTTATGTAGACTCAAACCTAGCTCACAACATTATGCAATAATTTCCAAACACGCTATTGGTCTCAACGACTAGCCATTTGTTTGTCACTGATAAAATCATATCAATTTCTGTTAGTCCAGGGCCATGAAAAATATGTTTTTTCCTTGAGGGAGCATAATAAATTGATCATAGAGGTCCAAATTCCTGCTGATACTACTTGCAATAAAAAATAAAAAATAAAAGAAATCCCTTCAGTATTTGTTTTTAAACTTTTGTTCCAGATACCCAGATACTGATTTTATAAGACATCAAACAAAACCTTCCATATTTTTTAAATGATTAATCTATCTTCCAAGAATATTTTAATATTTTATCTTAATTCCAGGGACCTAATGCTGTAGCAGCCAGTAGCTTCATGCAAAATTTCCAGTTTTAGTCAAAAACTATCAGTTGTTTCTTCAGTGATTTGGGACTCTGATTTTCAGATTACCCAACTTTAGGTACCAGTTACTTAAAAAACTGTTCCCTAAGTGATAATCTGCAACATTCTTGTTTTTTTTTATTTTGGCGACATCTTTGGGCTGTGGTGTTTCTGCACTGCACTTCCCAGAGATCACCTGTCTATAAAAGTGTTTCCAGTACTGTGATATATATAAGTTTGAGGTTTCTGTAGGTCTTTTTTGTTTTTTGTCAGTTCAGCCATGATGGCTATCGCTGCTCATGCTAACTACCAAGTTCTTCTCCTATTTGTTCCAAACAAACCGCTGCTGTGCACCAGAGGATTTTTCCTGCCCAACCTACCCGATACCCGGTGTTTAGAACAGCAATGTGAAAGCTTTCATCAACTGGATATAGGTTGAAGCACTATTGTGTTATATCAGTCGTCGATAAGAGAGTATCAAGACGGGAATTAAAACTTTGTGAATTATAATTTTAAAAATATGTTGTTATCAGTACTGACTGTGAATCATCACAACATGATGCAGGCTGCAGGGACAGTAAGAAACAAACCAACCATGTCAAAGCTTAAGTCCTTTTCCTAAGACATAAACCAAACAGGCTGCCCACTGATTTGGGTAATAGGTCCTATACCTCCAGAACATGTAGAAAATCAACAACATCTTTACAAATATTTGATTGTGACTGATGAACTAACAGCCTTCTTAGAAAGGTAGATGTAGCTGTATGAAGTAGTTATTGAGGCTGAACAGACAGGTTTCGATAAATATAAGAAACATTACAAGCAAGGCATTCTCCTTGCTTGACAGGGAATTTTTTCCCTTATTATTTCCCCTAACAGTTCTGCAGTTATGTGAGCACAAGCAGAAGATTTCTGTGTATTCGTATTAGCTTGAGTTTGCTTTGAAAGGTACCATGGCAGCAGTCTCAAGCCATCAGAGTATGGAGTTGTGGAGAGTGTAGGGTGAATTAAAGTAGGTTACACAGTTCTGACATTTAGCTAATTACCCGCCATCTAGTCTCTTGAGAACCTGTCTGCCTCTAGACAGATTCTTAATAGCTTAATAATTACAGCACATTCATAATAACTGTATTTGTATAGCACTTTTACAAAGTTACCAAATGCAATAAAATAAAAAAGGAACAAAACATTAACATTAAAAATCAGCTATGACAAAGGGAAGACTTGGACTGACAATCTAATATACAATATTTAACATATATGATAACACAAAAAGGCTTGAAAGTCTGCTCACCAGTTCAGCAACCAACAGATACACCATCAAACTGAAGACAAAAGGACAGCTGATACTTCGGGCTCTTTAAGGCCCACTTAACAAAATCCAGAAACCATGTGGACACTCCTCACAAACAAATTAACAATACCACTATACGATAATGGGAGCAAAGGCACATTGTCAGTTAAATGCAAGTTCATAACAATGAGTTTTCGGATACAGAGCCTGCTACACATATTTCGTCAGGCTGGTTAGCCACATAAAAAACAATGGGGAAAGCTCTTCCAAGGTAGCCCATGTATAAATAAAAAAATAAACAGAATGGAAGTTCCTTGAATACAAAATGTTAGTTTATAAAAGTTTATAAATGCTCTATATAAGCGCACAAATGAACAACAGCGCATAAGTAAGCAAGGGAGGAACACCAAAAAGGCTTATATATATTCAATGCTTTTCAAGCTCAAAGCTGTTGAATGGAAGTGGAGGAGGACCCGAGAAATAGGAAAAGGGGAGATCACGTGAGATTACCTGAGACAGCAGGCAGCAAAATACATTACCAATAGCCACAGTATAAAAATAGTTAGAGGTAAGAACAGGACGTCAAGAAGCTTTATCTGTAGATCTAAAACTGAACTTGTGCAAATAGAGATTCAAAAGCTCCAACTAAGCTGGGTCCAAGCCATTTACCACCTTAAAAATAATAACATAATAATAAAAAACATCTCAAAATTGACTCCAAAATCAGCTGGAAGCTGGAAGCTGGAAGCGAAGGTAACAGAGCTATAATTGAAGTTATATGATCTCTCCTCTCAGCTCTAGTTAGAAGCCTTGCTGCTATATTCTGAACTACTTGCAGACAGGAGTTACAGTAGTCAGTACAAGAGGTATTAAAGGCCTGAATAACTTTCTCCAAGTCAGATAAGGATAGAAATGACCTAATTCTAGAGATATTTCTCACTTGGTAGAAACAAAACCCAACAGCTCCTGGGACTTGATTCTCATACAGTATTTCAGTGCAGAATCAAATGTGATGCCCAAAGATGGTTTGATATTAGCTGGCAGGATGCCAAGATTTTCAAAAATTTGAAAGTTACATTCTGTGGGCCAAATATAGCAATCATAGATTCACATCCTTGTTAAATTGAGAAATGTTTTGAGAAATGCAGAATCTACTTTTGCTTAAAAAAATATCAAGTTTATTTTCTGTGATAGTTGGTCTGTATTTACTGTAATGAGATGAAGATTTAGACAGAGAAAAGCAAGGAATGATAAAAACAACAAAAATAATCACGGACAAACCGTTTTATAACTTCAGAGTGCAACACTCATTTGCCTTCAACTTCTGCAGTCTCACTGAGAGGAGTCACTTGGACCTCTATAGGGACAGGTGGGTTGGAGAACACCTCCATTTGATGAAATATTGTTGAGTCCACATCTAGGATATACAGCCAAGTGAGACTCAGGAACATGGGGAAATGGAGTAAAGTGGGGTTAGGTACGGGGAGATGTCCTCTCTAAAGAGAGTGCGTTGAGTGAGCGAGTGAGTGCTTACTCGAAACAGAGGTCGTGCAAGGGACCTGGCATCTGTTTAAGCTCTAAATAAGAAAGGAAGGGGAGTCCTGATGTTGGGCAACTCTGGATCTGGAATGGAGGGACTTGGAAACTTTGGAAACCGGTCTGAGGGAGACACATGAAGTTTCTGTATCCGGAGGCAGTGGAGGAGGGACCGATATCTCTGGAATTTGGATGATGTGGGGAGGAGGGATGTGGCATTTCTGCAGAAAATGAAGAGGGGATCCCTGACGTCCCCCTGAGGGATGTGGAAAATGCTGCTGATTTCCCTTGGAGAGGTCTGTCAAGGGTTCCTGGCTTGTCTGTTCTGGCATTACTAAAATAGAAGGATCAATGCTTCTCATGGTTGTGGGTGGAAAAGCCTTCTGATCTCTATGAGAAGACAATTGTGATTTGTGACTTTCTTGACCAGCACAAATCCTGATGTTGTGTTATATAGCAGACTTACTTGTAAGCTTTGGGTCTCTCACTGCCTTGACAAGGGGTTTAGCACCCTCATCATTCACATTCAAGATAATTGCAAGATTCAAGATAATTTTAAATTCACTCTGATTGTGAGACACATTATTTTCTTGATTTGCACATAAGCAATCCTAAGCAGTTCAGGCAAACTCGTCATGTCTGTTGATGGCATTCATTAGCCTAGAGGTTAATGAGATTCGTAAGAGCCGCTGTTTGAAATAGGAGTGAGATTGAGAGCATCTCAACAAGTGGACCTGATGGACAGGGCTTATCAAGGGTAAGAAGAGGAGTGGAACGACATTGTCACTGCTGGGAAGAAAATTGGCAAGAAAAGAGTGAGGCTCTGTGACTTTCAAAAGGAGGGAGAGGGTCAGTTAATGCTAGTCACGCAACTGTTCAAAATTCACAGACTAACTCTGGCTATCTGGCTGCAAACATTGTAAAATAGTCCTACTACATACTGTTATTGTTGTGATAATAATATGGAGGCTGACCTAGAGTGTACTGACTAGATAGCACAGGTAAACCAATTTGCCAAATGGTTTATTTTGCTTTGTTATTACTGAGACCATGACCATGCAGATTTTGACATTTCAGTATAATGAATGTCCTTCCCTATCTCTTATCTCTCCCCTTCCTCTTTGTCTTTATTGTTCTTTCTCTTTCTCTTGTGCCTCCTTTTAACTCCCTCCCTCATCCTCTTTCCCTCATCTCATCTCTCTTTTACATTTCCCCCACTCTCCCTCCCTCCTGCACCTTCCATTCCTTCTCCCTCCTATCCTCCCTGCCTCTCCCTACCCTCTCCTCTTCCTCTCTTATCTCTGCTCCCCATCATCTTTCAACATCTCTCACTATCCCCCCCCCCCCCCCCACTTCCATCCAGTATTATTGCTGTAAGAAGGAAGAGTCCGAGTCGGAGGAGGAGGAGCCAGACTTCGCCGTTACATCCCGCCTCCCGCCGGTCCACTCCAATCACAACATTGTGGCGGCCACGGCCGCCGCCTCGTCCGTCCCAAATGGCCCCGCCCTTTTCTCCACCCCTCCGCTGGCCAGGAAACTGACACGTTCACAGACCTTCTGTCCATCCTGTACACACTATGAGCTGCCGTTCTACCTCCAGCCCCCTCAGCCTCAGCTCCACCACCAGCCAGATGGGTTGAGGAACGGAGGCGACCGGATCAGCTACCGCAGCGTCCAGCAGCAGGATCTGGACCTGCCAGTGCCTGTAAACATATCGAACTACCGCAAACACAACCTCTCCCGGTCGGTCACCATGAGGGACATGTTCACACGCAGCTGTAGCATCAGCACTGACGTTTAGCTGGGGGAGGTTGGAACTTGGGGCAGGTTTGTGCTGAAGTGGACTGGGATGGGCTAGGCTGGGCTGGGCTGGGACAGAGTCGGCCAGTGCTTTTGCCAACTTTACCAGTTTAGTCCAGGCTAGTATGGTCTGGTCTAGTCTGGTCTGGTTCTGCCGGTCACCTCTTGCAGGAATAGAAGACTCAGATGGCACTCAGGAAAGGCTTCTCAAAAGGTACTATGCTGTTCTTAAAATAATTTAGGTCCGGCCAGGGCCTTACAGATGGGCCAAAATACAGTATAAAGTAGAAAACAAAAAAAAACTGTTAAATTACTAATAACATGAACTTCTCAATTTGTTTTATGTTGAATAGTTGTTTTTTTACCAATAGGAAAGGAATTTGTTTTCAAATTTGATTAGAAATGTCTGTATCCCTCTGGATTCTTCTACCTATGGCCTGAAAGATAGATTCCCACCATGTCAAAATTATATGATCGGCAAGGATTTTCTCTCTGCCATAGCTGCTAAAAACAAAATATGTGGAGAGCAAGGAGAAGCTCATTGGTTCTCTCTCCTGTGATTGGAGGATCTGTCTGTTCCTCTATCCACAGATTATACAGATTATGGAATATCGTTCAACAACAATGGGAAAACGAGAGGAGGAGGATGGGGCTCAGAATGGGGGACTTCACATTGTAGCTGCCACCCAGAGACATTTTAGACAAACTTAACTTAGGCCATAATATCTTAAAACACAAAGGGCTCACCGAAGATGGAAATCCCTGCTCCTTTTCCACATCCTTTTATAGAGATGCCCAAATTTGCCAGGAGGCTGCTTTCTCTAAGGTGAAAACACAAAGTGTATACTACTGTAGAACAGAGAAAGACCTCTCTGTTCTTGCAGGTAGGGTGGACTAGGTGCCAAAGGGGACTGAATTATTGCATTTGCATGTGTGTGCGTGTGTGTGTGTGTGTGTGTGTGTGTGTGTGTGTGTGTGTGTGTGTGTGTGTGTGTGTGTGTGTGCGTGCGTGTGTGTGCGTGTGTAACTGGAATAATTGTTATACCATAATTCTGACTCCGTACAAAGAAAAACATTCTGTTACCCCTATATATACTGAACCCAATCCTGGGTTGCAATAACATTTTAAATATATATTGTAAAGGGTGGGGGGATTTTATTGCTACAAATGTGCCAATTTACCCTAAATGAGTTAATGCAAAGAGCTGGCCTGACCAGATGGTATGAAAAAGCCTAAGTGGGTTTGCAGCTGTTTTGTAAATGTTTATTTTACTCCTCTAAGATATTAGCATTACTGATTATTGCTAAAACACAAGCTCATGTAGAACAGGCATCGACACAGGTGTAGGTGGCAGACAACAGCAAAAAGTTTCTACAGAAACACTTTATCTTTACTATGTGATCTTCATTATAGTTCTTCACTGAAGTTTCAGTTTGTGGACTCTTCACCCCATTCCTTGTGTTGTCTCTGATTTATTGAAATATGGATTCATGGGCTAAAGATTAATTCACTTTTAAAGGCACATCTATAAATATTTAACAGGCCATAGCATACACTGCTCTCTCTCTCTTCTCTCAACTCGCTGGACTGGGAAATATTTGCTCTTGCTCTGTGGTACTCAGACAGTTCCTTCTTGGGATTGTTTGTATCTTCTGCGCTTGGCTAACATGCCTGGAGGGATGTTATTCTGACAGGAGGAGCAGTGGCTGAATTTTATGGCCACAGGACACACATTTAATGAGTGAAATTATTTATTGCTTAGATTTCAACAGAGGGAAGGTTGGTGGTTGGGTGAGGGCCTTGAAGCTGATTGGATCTCTTGTGGGTTATTGTCCTTCTTGGATCCCCCTCCTCCCCCCATATGGGTGGTGAAAGCTGCCCCCCCCCCCCCCCCCCCCTCTCTCTCTCTCTCTCTCTCTCTCTCTCTCTCTCTCCCTGTTGATTTGATCAACAATCATGCTCATTTATTTTCCCACAGGATGAAACAGTGAGTGATTTTTTTTCAATAGTTTTTCCTCTTGTGACATGTGCTGTCATGCAAACACACTATGACACACACACACACACACAGACACACACACACACGCACACACACACACACCCACACACACACACACACACACACACAGAGTTCTCAATGCTATGTTTTCTTTCTTTTTGAAAATCAAACTATGTGACAGTTGCACAGGAAATTTAGTGCCATAAATAATTATGAGAGAAATATATTAAATACTATATTATTATTATTATTATTATTATTATTACTGGTGTATTCAAATGCAGTGTTGCTTTTATCTTGAAGTATTTGAATTATTTGCATTGTTTTATGATCCAGCTGGTTTTCCAGACTCAGTACAGTACAGCAGAAATGTTTCTGTCCTTGTTTCTAATGTATAACTAACAAACACATTGTTGCTAATAAAATGGTGTGGAAAATCCTTCCGGTCTGGATACTTGTTGCCATTCATGTCATCCATCATTAGAAATCCTAACAAATGTTGGGAGGACCTTTCTCGTATTTATATTAAATTGTGACTTTTTAAAATTGTAATGAACTGGGGAAGTGAAACATTTGTTCCAAGTGTTTTATACATTTAAATAGATTTTTGGATAAATGTGATCTCATGTTTGTATATAGCTCAGTGAGGCCTCTTGATGTAAAGGTTCACCAGTGGACATCCAGGACAGGACGCCATAGCCCTCTCTCTGCTTTAATATTGTACAGTGGATTCAAAAGCATGGTACATCATCCTGGATTATGTTATTCAGTGAGCTGATAAACACAGGGTAAATATCATTTAGCTGATATTTCTGTGCTTGGCTACATAAATAGACGTGCACAGGGCAGCCAGCACCAGGGCACAAACAGCAAAGCCAGACACAGACCGAGTTCAGCCATTTTACGCCAGCTGTCTTTTAGAAAATAACTTAAATGAACACTTTCTATTGATGGTTTTGTCCAGACGACAGGATAAGGATAAGGATGAGGAAGACGGAATTTACCGATCAAAGTAGTACGCTACACAGCAAGTCTGTTTGGATATCAGTGTGTAAAAAAAATGCCGATGAATTTGTTTCCTGATGGATTGAAACCACACTCTACTTCTGCTTCGTTTGGTGCATATGTTGTCCATTTGTTGCTGAGGAAGCTAATAGGCCGACGTCTGTTTGCTCGACTCCCAGAGGATGAAATTTGATACGGCCAGCAGTGGCCAAAAGTAGAAGCAGCTTCTACTGGAGAGCTCACAGGTGTGTCTGAGAAAGAGATAATATTTTAAGTGAAACTACTCCGGGAAGACAAAATGGGTCTTTTCTTTTTTTTCAAAGGCAAAGATCAGAATTTTCAGACAAAACTGTAACATCAGAGTACTGTAAAGCCTGTAACCACGACGACAGCAATAAAGTCTATTTGCCCACAGTTCCAGTCAGCCCTTAGGCAAGGAGGTGATAGTCGTGACAGCAAACATGTTTGGACGGGAAGGGTAAGAAACAAGAATGGGAGGCTTAAGTGTGACGATAAACCAACCTGACAGTCAGAGGCGAGGAGGTGATAGTCACAATGAAAAGGCGTCTGAACAGGAAGGCTAAGAGATGAGAATGGGAAGCTTTAGTCTGACGATAAACACAGCGAGTGAGTCAGCGAAGCGAGCAGACTATTCATACAATAAAAACAACTGAAAACTATTTCAGAGAGGAAATAGAGGCCGTTATTAACAGGATGAGTCAGACCTAATGAATGAGAAATAGCACATACCACAGCATACGGGGAGAGATGGAGGCGTAGTGGAGCCGATAGAAAACCAAGGCCTCCCTAGCAGAGACATGAATAGCCATTTTGTGATGGCATTAATACAATAGCACTGCTTGAGACATGAAAAACCTTTCAGATTATGATGGATTCCCTTTGATGCCGCTATCTTCAAACTCGGATTTATTTCTACGTGGATTGCAAATAGCAGCGAATCACTGTTACACTATTGTTCCACCCCCAGGAAGAATTGTTTGGGAATTTATTTTCAACTATTCTCTTTGCAGTCATTAGAATTTGCATGTAATGATCCCCAGAACCAGCTAATTGAAAAACACAAGCTTTTTCTACTGCTATTTTCAAATTCAGTTCTACTTAACAACATTTAAAAAAGCATAGGTGTATTAGTGGAGTATTAGTGGAAGATAGATGCAACACAGCTAGATAATGAGGGGCTTCTGCATTGGCTGCCACTGGAATTGGAGACTTGGGGTTCAAACCCTGTCTGGCAGGTTCGCTGTGGACTAGCAAAGTAGTTGTATCTGCTTCCAATCAGGTTCAAGTCCCAACCTCTCGTGTCCATTGTCTACTGTATAATATCTCCCACTTCATCATCACCAGACAACATACCAGAATTGATCAAATGAAGAATAGAAAAGATTACAATGTCATAGAAATTACAAATGGTAGAGAAATAGACAATAGAATTGATTATCACCAAAACACCGCAAGTGATATAGCCTATTACACAGAACAAAGAACAATCGGGACACTGCTCACAACTATAGACAAGCAAAACACACCGGTATCTGAAGCAGTCAATGACGACCAGCGCCCTACGCTCCTGGGAAACAGCACTAAAAGAATGGGTCAGGTTATGTTGATCCCAAAACTTCAACGCGTTAGGAACAGTAAAGTGACTTTATTTCCACAGTGGCCATTTTGAACACCTGCAGTAGGAAACTGTGTCCGGCAGATTGGCATATAAATAAAACTAGTCTTACTTCACATAAGTGAGGACTTCAGATAAACATAATAGTTATCAAATTAGCTAGCAATCTCAGGAAGATCAACTAGGCTACAATGACAGTTTCAATTTAGTAGGGAAGTTAGCTAGCTTATACTAGCTAGTTAGCTACTAGCTAGCTACTTAGGCTAGATTCCAGTAGCTAGCAATAGTGGGTCGTATTACCTTAAAATGTGAATCTACATCCCTCCAGATTCTTGAGATCCATTCATTTTCAATACATTTGTCAGTGGGAAATCCAATAAATTATAAATGTTTGTCCGATTCCTGACGTTTGTATGATGTGCACTTGGTACACAACAGTAGGACACTGTGGGCTGTAGCCTAGGCTACTTGCTCTGTAGAGTGACGTAAAAATGGCCACCGTGGGAATAAGGTCCACACAACACAATACATTACAATACAATACAATATAAGATAATGAGTACAGAATAGTGGGATACTGTAACAATATGATGGGTGAGGTTGATTTTTTGTAGGTGGTATGATATTCACCTCTGTCAACGGAATTGGACAGGGATGTTTGTCGGTTAGCAAGATAAGTTTAGTCATGACCATGGGGCAAGGAACAACAGATTAACTTTTCACACCGATTGGCAGGAGGGGGGTGTGGCAGTGGCCGTGGCTTCTCATAAAAAGGCATATTACTTCTGAATAGATTCATGTAACTCCATCAGACTTTGTGGCCTATCAGCAGACAGAAGAAGAGGCAAACCCTCCATTATTGGCCCAATCAAACAACATGGGGGCATTGGAGAGCTCATTTCCAGTTTAGACATAACCGCCCTGCACATTTTACCAAGACTTGGTCCAGTGGTAGAAGGGCAGCCCTATTGGCCCTAGCTGATTGGCACATGGTGTTGTGGTAATTGGCTAAAATGCTTAAAAGTAGCTAGAATTTGAACAGGCATATCTCATGTCCCATGTCAGGTCCAGTCATGAAAATGTGCCCATCTCCTGATGTGAAACAAGTTATATAGTATATAGTATAGTAAATATATAGTATTGTATAAGTATAGTACACGCTGGTGACTCAAAAAGATGAGGAGGACAGGGCCAATTGCAGGGTAAAAGGGTATGGCCCAAAAGTCTATTGTACTCAAGACTAAACAACCTACTTTTTAAAGAAAAATGTTAGAAACTGGGGAAGATCACCATCCTCCCTATCCTCTATGGACCAACACATTTGTATACACTTTTTTGGTTCTGGCGTTGTGTTGAAAGTGAACGTTAAAACCTGAGGTTGGAGATGATTGATGGTATCTGCCCATCAAGACCAAGATCATTGTCCACCTCAACAGTCCTGACCAACATTTCCCTCCACTTCATAACTAAAAGGTCACAAGTTCAATCCCAACAGCCAAACTGTCCAGCTGTGCTTCCTGTTGAACTATCCTTGAAGGCAGCACACCTCTGCCTGACCACTCAGTGTAAGCTGCTCTAGATAGCAGTGTCAGCTAAATGCCTAAGTATAAATGCAAAGCTAACAAATCTAGCAGATGTTTCCTGCCGACAGCTGTCACCCTACTTAACCAGCCCTCCTAAGTCTTACTCTCCTCAAACCTCTATATCTCTGGGTGCTTTCTCACTATCTACAGTCAGAATTTTTATACCATGCTATTTATTATCACCAAAGAGGTTTTATAATCTTGCACATTTTATGTATCACATTAGATTTAGTATAACTTCCCTGTGGCACAGGGGATCAACAGAATATCGGTCACGCACTACATTTCCTCTGCACCTCCAACCATATAGCTACTGTATATTACACTGCTTGCAGAATATAGTCCCTGTCCATAGAACGTCTTACATTCACTGTACTTTTTTTGTGTGAGGTCCTGTGTCAGTACTGTGTATACTCTGTTTCAGTATGTCTCCGCACCAATGTCACCAAATTCCTGTGTATTTACTGTGCTTGGCAATTTGGATTCTGATTTTGTTTGATTCTGATCTATTTTGTTTCATTCCATTCACTTCAATTTTGTTCTGTTCCGCTCGATTACATCCTACATCATTTTTACTCTGTACCACTTTGGTGTGATAAATATTTCCGGATGGTGAATATACCCCAACTTCGCTCAACTGTGTCATTCGCTGTGTCAAACCGTTATCTTGAACTTCTGAAATGTAGAAGCTTGCACCTCCTCGTATGTGAGCAAGGTTTTTGGTTCCATTGGGCCAAACTGACTGAATCAATCACTGATTTACAATGTGCGCATGCATGTGCAAGTGAGTGTGTGTGTGTGTCTGTGTGTGTGTGTGTGTACATGTGTGTACACCAGTAAATTAGGTGACAGTTGTGTGTCTATTTATGTCTAAATACACATTGGTTAGTGTTTGACAGTATGTGTGTGTACCTGACTGCCTGCACATGTGCACGAGTATACAATTTTGTATATAATGTGTGTGTGTGCACGTGTTTGTGCATAGGTGTGTGTGTGTATTTTTTTTATGTATTTGTGTGCGTAAGCGCTTGCACAGGCTGTGTGAATTATTTAGAGGCATAATCGGCTCCAGTGCAAGCAGCCCTGGTAGCATGGCCTGTAGTGGTGTATCGATGTTTTATGACATGCTTTGAATCATCCCTCTCGTCTACGAGCCCCGCACACTCACCCTCCAGCAGTGTGCTCACTCTCTCTCTCTCTCTCTCGCTCTCTCTCGCTCTCTGCCCATCTCTCACTCTATCTTTCTACTGCATCTCTCATCTCTCCTCTGACTCCCTGTCTCCCTCTCTCTCTTCCATACTCATTCCCTACTTTCTTATTTCTCTCTTTTTCGCTTATTCTCTGCCTTTATGTCTATTGTGTGTGTGTGTGTGTGTGTGAGTGTGTGTGTGTGTGTGTGTGTGCGTCATGCGTGTGTCTCTGTTTTATGGTCTCTGGCCATAATTCCCCAGCAGCAGCAGAGTTTAGATGCAGTACAGAGGAGTGGCTGAGATTCCATGAATTATAAACATGATAGATGGGAGGCTTTGCAACTAACAGTGTTAACTAACGCCTCCTCTTCTGCTTCTTCTCCTCCTCTTCCTTTCCTGTCATTGCCCCACCCTTTCCCCTCCTCCTCTTCCTCCTCCACCCTTCTCCATTCTCTTGTTCTCTTCTTCTTCTTCCTCCTCTCATTCCCATTTTCCTTGTCCTCCTCCTCCTCCTTCTCTCACTCTCTCTTCAACTTCTGCTCCTCCACATATCCCTAATGTCTGTGCCTCCCATTCAGCATTTTTTTTTTTTTTTTTAGATGGTTGATAGTGAAGGATGCAGGAATGAGAGGAGAGGAAATTGCATCAGCATGAGTGAGAGCCAACCATTTAATATCAGTGCACTTGTAGGGTCACCTAAGCTGAGCCTCCCTTACAAGGTCTGGGAAGAAAGGATTTCATCTGTCATTTGGCCCAATCATAATTTGTTCCAAGTTGGAGCGGCATGACTAATTGGTTGGCAAATAAATTGAATTCAGACAGTGTAGGTGATATTTCACCAGGGAGGATAGTGCAACAAACGAATGATATCAAAAAACTTACGTGATTCAAAAAGGGAATGTTTCAGTCAATTAAATTACTACATTGCTTTATTTGACTGGACTTCATAACTTTTTCACATACAATTCTCTAGTTAGGACTAAGGTTATAAGTGTTGTGATTTGCAGTAGTGGTTTTTTATTATTATTTTATATTCAAATTGGAGATAAATTTTAGCTTTTTCAGATGGATTTTCCAGATTTAGTCTATTTTCTATTTCTCATAAATCTTAGGTAGCTTTTACTTTACTTGAACTGATAGCATCATTTAAATGTTTTTATTTTATTTCAGATAGTTTAAGAGACAGCAATTACAGTTTAGTTTCAGATTTCTCCATACACTCCAGATTTTATTCTATTTCAGTTTACTAACATGTTTTTTTTCCTGCTCAGTTTTAGTTTTAGTCAACTATAATAACCTTGATTTGAACAGGGTAGCACTGTATGAATACTGTATATATTTTCCAGCAGATAAGGTCATTTCTTCTGATACTGTTCCTTCTCTCTTCTCCCTGTCCTCGCCTCCTGTCCTCGCCTGTCTTTCTCTTCTTTTGCCATTGAGTCAGTGTAAAGCACTGCACACTAATAGAAAATGCATGGTGTTCTTTCACTGAAAAAGTCAAAGGTATGTAGGGTTTAAAAGCACAGAAGTTATCCATGCTGTGACAACCTTCATTAGACAACACTAAAAGTTTGATGCTCACTCTGCTGTACTGTATGTCGTCCTTGAGCGAGACACCGAATCCCTACAACGGCGCTTCTCTTCGACTGACCCCGCTTTCTGAGCCTCCTGTGAAGGGGAGCAGGCGAAAAAACAAATCTCCCCCTCAGGAATCAACAGAGTATCAACAGTAGAGCCATTTCCTTAACCGATTACAGGAATTATTCATTGGAAGTATCCACTGGTTGAACAACCTTCTATTAAAGTTGTGTTTTTGTAAGTATTTAACAATGTTTTATGACAATAGTTGATGAAAAACAAGGTCTAATGATTAGAATTTAATTAGAGGGATGCAAATAATGTCCTGAAGTGTAGTCAGTTTGTTACACTGTTAAGTAGAAGGCCAGTGGCAATATTGAAGACAACAGAGATGGGGAGAGTGTTGCTGTTCAGCAGGGATAAAGGTTGCCAATTATGTTAAAGTCATAGTAGATAACTTTAGCGGGCTTTACCTATTTGCATTAGCACAAAATGTATTACAGCCGGAGACTTTCTCTAGATTTTATTTGACCTTAAAGCCTTGAGCCTAAGCCATGACCAATCTAGACGAGTCTGAGTCAAGATCAAATAACCAAAGGGGGTTCAAACCAAATAAAGGTGATATATAATCAATATTGTGTGATTGCAGTAATACACTGGATGGAGAAAATATGGTTAAGTTATTGTTTTTAAGTATATGTATAGGTAACATATGGTCAGTATAGTATAGAGCCTAATATAGTATTCTACCAGACAACAGAGAGTAGCAACCTGCCTCTTAAGCTTCAACTGAATACACACACACACACACACACACACACACACACACGTTCCCCTCTCACATAGTTATTGCTGTGTCAGAGATGGGGAGAAATAGCCATCCTCCACGACACTCACTCTCTCTGTCTCTGTCTCTCTCTCTCTCTCTCTCTCTCCCTCTATCTCTCTCTCTCTCTCTCTCTCTCTCTCTCTCTCTCTCTCTCTCTCCCTCTCACACACACACACACACACAAACACACATACACATATATACACACACACACACACAGGACTGCATGCAGGGGCCATTACCACCCAGTGTGTGTAATCTTGTGATTTCTAAAAGGAGAAAAGGCCATGCCTCCTGCCTGAATTTTTCATTCCCCACCCTCTCTGTCTCTGTATAACAACTGATAAATAAGGGATGACTCCAGAGGACATAAAGCAGAATGGACCCGATTTTATGTCCTCCACCCCCCACCCTCCATCTCCCCCAGATACACATTTTGTCTGTCTCTCTCTCTCTCTCGCCCTCTTCTTGTCTCTATCAAACCCCACTGTCTCTTCCCCACTCATTCTCTGTCTCTCTCGATCCCTCTCTCTCTCTGTTATTTTTTAAGAGCTGAATCTTTCTCACTATTCCTCTTCCTTTGGTATTTGCCCAGTGAACCGTACTCTGTAGGCTATAGCCATGCTATGTGGTGGAATAGACAGCTAGCAGTGTGTGTGTTTGTGTGTGTGTGTGTGTGTGTGTGTGTGCGCGCGCCTGCGTATGCCTGGGTGTTTCTGTGGATTGAACGTGTGACCTTTTGCTTTGTTAATCCACCACCGATTTAGAGCACTGGTGGCTTTGAATCAGTCTGAGAGAGGCAGCTTGGTTAGCAGTCAAGAGCGGCCTTGACAGTTCAGATTGACATTAGCACATGAATACGCTACAGCATCATTCTCTGATTATGTAATATTCTTCTCAGTCAAGAAGTGTGTGGGTTGTAGCAGAGAGAGAGACAAGGGGGGGGGGGGGGTAGGTTATACATGTGTGGGTTAATCATATGAGGAGAGAACACAGAGAGAGAGAGTCTGCAGTGTTGAGAGAAGAGACAGAAACAAGAGATGGAGACAGAAACGTTTCAGAGCCCAAAGCCAAATTAACTGGTACATTGTCGCCATCTGGTGGTCAAATACAGATAGTGGCTTTGTTCATAAATCTAATTAGTGTAATTAGTGCTATGAAGGACCAAGAGTAAGCAGGTTTTTATTCCAACCAAACACTAAACCAGATCACCACATCCTCCACCAGACAGGGAGGGAGGGGGGGTGACTAACTTGTGAAATCAGCTGGTTTAGTGTTTGGTTGGACTGAGACCTTGCATATTCTTGGTCCTTCATGGTATAGGCTATGATTGGATACCACTGCAATAAATCATCTTCAGTGATCAGTAGAGTAGTTAATTAAAAAATATGGGGGATAAAAACGCTCACAAGTTCCATCATCTTAACTTAAATTAGTTTCCCTTTCTTGTTATGAATACTGATTTCTCAATAAAAAAGAAGAAAAAAATATAGTTTCATTTCCTGTTGTTATCACCAAGGTTACCGAGCTGAACAAAGTCCCGCCTCATCGTGACAAGAACCAATCACGATGCAGAGCGACCCTGTTTACTCACCCGCGAGTTGCTTGAACACTTCCTACTTTTCACCGTTCAAATGCTGCTGTGAGTCTTTTGCTACGGTTTGACGGTTTCCGTGTTATATCACCACTAACTGACATATTTTCTTAACAGTTGAGGCAATATGGATACAGAGCAGCACGCTGAAACCCACTGCAGTGCAAACAAGTGTTCAGTTTCGACGCCGGAGGGGAAAGACTTGAAGAAAGGAGTTCAGACAAGGTAACGCTAGCCTAATTTAGCTGATGTTTTGGTTGCTAACATTAAATATCCATGTCCCAGGAAACGGTTTAATGACTTCTAAAAACCACCTTAAAGCATCTCTTTTGATGTACACCAGAGGTGTACATCAAACGTCAGGGACCCCAAATAGATCCACATTAGACCGCCGTCCCTGGTCGCAAAGACCCCTGTCTGAGAAGATGTGTGACAGATTAAACACAGATTACCCACCTTTTTATTTGCAGAAAAGAGTTTGCCCACCTTTTTCGGCAGACCTAAATCTTTATGCAATAAATTCAAAGACGACATCATTGTAAGTAGTATCAAACTGTTGTGTTTTCGGAGGTATTTTAAGGAAAAAGGCATAAATGAATACTTTTATAAAAATATATTTGATTTTTGTTGAATTTGGTGGTCGTTTGCCTCTGAGGATCTCCGGCTGGAGGTCATAGTTTACCCACCTTTTAATTTACCATGACAGCAGCGAAGATATGGCAGAAAAACAGGGGTGGACAAAATAAAGGAAACACCTAGCAATGTATGAGTATCAAGAACCTAAAAAGGAGCAGGGCCACCTTTTGCCATCAGAACAGCTTCAGACCTCCTTGGATTTCTCTCATACAACTCCTGAACTGTATGTAGTTGGATATGTGACCAGTGTTCAAGAAGGAAAGCCTCCAGACATCATCCTGGTGTTTATGAAACCACTCTTGCATTTGTTTAGCAGCAGTGTGTATGGGGGCATTGCCATCTTGCAATATGGGAACATCATGAGGAAACAGTGTTTGCACCAAAGGATGCACATGGTCCTATAACCTCATGTTCCTGTTGTACCACCCTGCAGAGCAACCATCAAACCCAATGACTCCCACTAGGTGGCTGCCTATAACTTTACAGACATTGTAGGTCGAAGGCATCCTTTGGTTTTCTCTAAACATAATCCTGTCTGGATGTAGGAAAAAGGCTGAAAGACACTCATCAGACAACATTACTTTTTCCATTGCTCATTGGTCCCGATTTAGTGCTCCTTACACCAGGAGCACTGCATTTTTGTGTGTTGACCTTGGATGCAAGCAGTTTCCGAGTGGCAGTCCTGCAGTAAATACCAGAGTTGTGAAGCTCATGATGTACGGTTTCCATTGAGACTCTCTCACAGAGGTGGTGATTCGATTCTGTGGCCATTTCTGAGGCTTCAGTTTTGTCGTGTTCAGCAACTATCCTGTTAAGTGTCTGTCTGTCCCTGTCAGGGAGCTTCGACTTGCAACCACTGTTGCTCTTCGCTGATGCAGCGAACACATTTTTTTACATATTTTGTCTTGATTTTTAAGACTCTGCTCCTTGCCACATTAAATAATTTTGCAGCTTTATTGACCAATGCATCTGTAAATCAAGCACTGACTATGTGGCCTTTTTGGAACTCTGTTAGTTGCCTAATGTGACTAATGTTTGAGAACTCAAATATAAAAGTGGTGATTGCCAGACCTGTTTAAAAGCTGACACATACTGTTTTTTGGCTGACACATACTGCTAATTGGCATTCAACCTAATATGACTCGTGTGTGTAGCAACTTTTAAGATTTCCCACAATACCTGAAATATAATAATCGCAGATAAACAAGAACTCCAGCTGCATGTGACTGTGTAGTGCAGCAAAGATCCGCTGAGCTTTTTCCATTTTCGTATGTGTAGCTGCCCCTGTAATTGTGATTTAGTTACTTCGATGTTAAAGACCTTTTTGTCCACCCTTTTCATATAGGCTAGCTGTCAATAATACTGGTGGGGGAAGGTAACAGTGGGTAGGGAAACTTATCATCAAAACAGTCATCTTTATACATTCTTTCATTGTGCTAACTTCTAATAAGTGACATAATAAAGAAATTAAACTTACTCATTTTTCTGGGGATCCCCTGGAACTCTATTATGGCCCCAACTGAATAACACTTCATGGTTATCTGGTGTTATACCTAATATTGTTCACAAGAGGGCACTAGATCGCTGCTTTGAAGCATGGGGGCTGTTCAGAAAACTGTAATGTTGATGGTTAGAAATGCGTCCTAATTTCGTTGTAGGACATACAGTCTTGTTGTAGAACGGATAATGGATTTATACCATTATTTATGACCAAAAAGCAAAAACACATCACCATTTTAGTATCACATCTAAATACACCCTCATCATCTTTGATAACATGGCTTACCTTGTCAGTACCTGTTGAATGTAGAAAATGTTTAAGAACCTGTTACCACAACTTTTAAGATTTCCCACAATACCCGACATCCTCAGATAAACAAGAACTCCAGCTACATGTGACTGTGTAGTGCAGCAAAGATCTGCTGAGCTTTTTTCATTTTGAATACTAATCCAAGAAACTGGTGCCATAATTTTAAATCTATACTTAAAGCATGGCTCAAATTAAATGTGATAACAATCCACTAATAAACTAATTACATTCTCATGTAATTTTCTGCAGTCCTCTTTTTCTCCAATAACACACACACAAAACCACACATAGACACACATGCACACAGATAAATGTATATATATAGAAAGTGTTGTTTTTTGTCTTTCTTTCACACCACTGTTTTACTATCTAAATTATTCTCTCTGCCAAAGAGTTTTTGCCCCTGTTTGTCTGTCTGTCAGCAGGAGATTTCAAAAACTCATGCATGAATTTCCATGAAATGTGGTGGACAGATAGGCCTTGGACCAAGGAACAATTTGTTAGATTGTGATTGTGATCCAGATCTGGGATTTCCACCATTAGACTATAATTGTTTTTTAGCCATAACTACAAAACTAACAGAGGTACAGACTTGATTCCAAATCCCAAGGGTATGTTGCAGGGTCAAAAAATCAATTTAACTTAAAATTGAAATGATAGGAATAATGTCTTTGGGTGTAACAGCAAGTTGGAGAGTTGTTCAGCATTGGCGGAGGTTTGAGCTCTCCGAATGCCTTCTAGATGTCTGAGTGATGCTCCTTTGCTGTAAACCTGTTATTGTTTCCTTTGCACCTATAAAGGGACTACCAATTAAAAGTAGGAACTACCCTTGGAGAGTTATTGAAAACTGAGTGGACATATAACCAGCCACTTCCAAGACACTTGAGTCAGTAAATACATCATCAAGTGAACAATATCCTGTCTTAGGCAATAGTTTTTTTTGGCCCTGATTCCATGAATTCTTTGTTTTCTCATTCCATTCCCTCTGCTCTTTCCGCAGGACTCCATTCTCAAGGTTTAAGAAAGTACACTCCAGCTTCAAATCGCCTGTAAGTTCACAACATTTACCAGTTACCCCCCCCTTTCTCACTCTCACATACACACAAGTCCTGTATAACTACCACAGCTGTTTACCCTTTCCATGACAACAAATAGTGCCATAGACACACACAAACAAACAGATACATATGATGGTTGTCTGAATTGTCCCTGTCAGCTCCAGTCCTGTGCAGCCCAGAGCGCTAAAGCTAATCCTGAGGAGGAGGTGGAGGAGCTAAGGAGGAGACGAGATGAGCTGGACACAGAGATAGCACTGCTGGAGACTGAGTGAGTACAGCTGTGTGTGTGTGTGTGTGTGTGTGTGTGTGTGTGTGTGTGTGTGCCTGGATATGTTTCATTCATGTCTTCCTATACCCTCAAGTCTTCCTATAACTTTTGACTAATGTCAGCTGTCTGTTATAGTCTGTAAGTGTGTATGCACTTAAGATATTTGTGTCAGTAAGCGCATGAGCGTGTCTCCACATACTTGCCTTTGTATGAGATCAATTGTGTTGTGTGTGTGTGTGTGTGTTTCTCCAGGGGATACAGAGTGGAGGAGCTGGAGCAGCACATTGACCTGCTGCACGAGTACAATGACATCAAAGACATTGGACAGACGCTGCTGGGCCGCCTAGGTAAGGGGATTGTTCATATAAAGAGGGAATTATTCAGTATTTGTAAGTGAGATTTAAAAGTGGGATAGCGCAAAGGTAGACTTTAAAATTTCCAAGGCCCTTGGACAAATATATTTCCAAATATATTTCCTCTTGTTAATAATAAAAATGCTGTGGATTGGACACAGTATAGGGATTATACTGGGCATTATACTCCCAGACAAACTCCTATAGAGGAGAATGTTCAGGACTACCTTTTCTACCCTAGACAGTAGAAAATAATGGACAAAGTGAGTGTGACGTCACCCTTTGACTTCCTGCAGGCCCAACCAGTGGAATTTCTGTGGACCGTCATGTTGTAGTTTTGGAGCTGGAGTTTGCGGAGTATAGTAAAAGCATGTGGCAGGTGGAGCCTGGATAAAGCCCACAGCTGGAGGGACAGTCAGCCCATATCGCCTTATATGGTCATAAAGCACGCCCACGTGTAGGCCTGAGCCGTTGTCACAGAGCTAAAACATGCCCGCCCCCCTGTTAATCAGGCCTAGTTCTGCAAGTAAATTTCCCATTCATTTTCTACATAGACATTTCAGAAAACCCTGATATGAAGATTTTAACCAACAAACCAGCCATGATATGAATTACAAGCTCATAACAATAGATTCAGAAACAAATGCATATGAAAAGGGTACAAGAAGACTGTCTGACTGTGTACATAATGTTTTTAAGAGGGACTGAACTGCTCATTCCATATAGCACTGCGAGTGACATCATCTATACCCTAGCCCTCATTTTCAACAGTGATACTAAATAGTATAATAATCGTTATTACTGATTATTAATGATTTTCACCCCCTGTGCACACTCTTCTCCTCAACCCTAAAAAAAAGACATCATGTCTGCAAAACCACAGTGGAGCAGCACCAGTCATCAATACAGGTTGCCAGCTGACAAATATTATTTTACTCTGGTCCAGATCCCAAACATGTGTAGCTTTGGAGTGGGTAAGGTTTCTATGGTAACAGCAACATCTCTGGTTGGTGGGAACTTGCTACAGCCTGTGGGTATCACAAGAAACTCAGGAATAAAACTCAGTTTCTTAAAAACAAAGTTGAAATCAGTTTTACTGATGGCTTCTACAGGATCATATATGACAGCTCATGGTAAGTGGACCTTACACTGTTAAAACATTATGGCTAGTAATGCTCTTTATAGGAAAAATTAATGGTAAATGTACTTCTAAAACCCAAAGTTTCAGCTTTATAACCAAGAATATTATTATGCAGCCACACACCCTTACATGCACTGAAATTCACACAAATATCTTCCTTACGGCGCAGTTACTTAAAAAATCATTATTAGGGGAGACATTGGCAGAAATTAACTATTAGCTAATTGCCTATTGCAACTATAACTTCTTGTAGAAAATAATTTGTCTTTTTATTTCTACATAGAAGATGGGCCTTGGTCTCATTGCCTCATATTGAGTGGGTTGAGTTTTAACTTGTTCTGCAGCCTGCCAGTAGAGGGCAATAGAGTGACGTCTCTCCCAGGACTTCTGCATCAGCTTCAAAAATGAAGGCCAGTCTTGGTTTCTACCAGGTTTCTACCCACCGCTCTACCATTAGACAGAGTATTTAATCTTGCATCACTGATTATGTTTACATCCAGATTGCAATGGCCTACCTAAAAGCATTCAGTCACATTAGATTAACTCTTTATAGAAAATTGTAATTGGTTGAAGTTTCTATCTGATCTGGCCAGCTGGGTTATACTTGGTTATACTCAGGAAACCAGAGAAATGTCGGCCAATATGGGCCACCATTGTCCCGATACATCATTTGATGACACAGAAATATTGTCTGTAGCTGAACTTTTTAGTTGACATTGTAAGTCTGCAGGCAATTATGCACTAATTTCGGTATATGTTCTGCCTTTAACTGCAACACTTTTGGTGCTACACCTAGTAATCAGCTGGCTCATATCAGTGATCGGACAATAGCCTGACAATGTGGTCGCTTGCAGTGAGAACCCATTTTTACCAGTTGCGTTTTGAGGTCAGTTTATTTGGAATAACAGCAAAATACTCCCGTCAACAAATTATTAGACTGCATAATGGAAACTATGCCACAATATCACGTTATCTCCTCTCTGTTAATCACTTTCCTTTCTCAATAAGATCAAAAAGATATATTAAGACATATCACCTTCCCCCTCCAACTTTTAACATAACTCCTGTGACACTGCATAGTAATTGTGTAAGTCTATCGAGTAGTAATGATGGTATTTAGGGCACACCAGGATGAGGAAATAGGCTCACATGAGTGAACGAGTGTTGTAAGTGTGTGTCTTGGTGTGTCTCTGTGTGTCTCTGTGCATGTGTGCTGAAACTGAGGTTGAGGAAGTGTGGAAGAGTTCACACCATTGGGAGAGATTTGGTGAATCACAGCCAAGTCAGATTATAGTCTGCATGTGTCATAACAAACATGCCTTTTTACCTACTTTTACGCGGGGGAGTGTGTGTGTGTGTGTGTGTGTGTGTTATTTATCCAAAGTAGTAGAGTATCCTTGGACTGAGTCTACTAATCTTGGTTTAATATGTATAATTTGAGTTGCACTGTTATGTTGGTTAAGTTCTTTTTTTCACCCCTGTGGTGTTTTCAACCGATAATTCTTTATTTAAACATTTAGGAACATTCACAACTCAATCAGATATTTATACTTTCCTGAAATGCTCTTGTGTCACTGCTTTATCAGCGCTGCTGCTCTAGTCAGTTTAGAAAGTTGAGTGGTCTCTCTCTTTAAATCCATATTGCTAGTTAAAAGCTAGCTGCTATCTCTCTGAGACTTCTCTCAGTACAGTGGAGAGACAGGATGATAATGACCTCTTAGTGAATGGAGGTGGCGTTTCCCCCTCGTCACAATGGCAGTCTTTCACATCACATACACACACAATCAAAATCTCTGTCTGTGGAAGTCTGTTGTGCACGCACGCATGCACACACACACACAGACACACACTGTCAAATACAAACACACACAATCATCTTCCCCCTTTCTCTCTCTCTCTCTCTCTCTCTCTCACATACACACACATACATTAACAAACACTCTACACTTAAACACTGAGATGCTGTTATTCTGTTCTTTCAGTGAGGGAGGAGATGGGCGGGCAGGCCTTGGAGTTCAAGAGGAGACAAGAGGAGAGGGCCTGCAGTACCCTCTAAACACAACCCTCTCTTTGTCTCGCTCCATGTCTGTCTGTCTGTCCGTCAGCCGGGGTTAAGGTCATTCTCAGCTATCCTAGGAAATATTTTTTTCTATACAATCTCTAAAATATTCAAATGGTAACCAGTTTAGAGCTTTTTATTCTACTTGTGATTTTCCTTAATGGGGAAAGTCCACCCTGGATCATAATTCGCCTGTTATGTTCCAGTTACGGTCTCGATGTGTGAACAGTCTCTCCTGATGATAGAAACAAGAGAGCCAAGCCACTTATCTTATTGATGACATCAAGAAACAAATATTAGACCTACTCTATTAACAGTGGATAACAAAAAGGATGATTTTGTACACACAGTGATATATCTTAGAGTGATTTTATGTTAGTTATTGACACATTTTTCTGGTTTATAGTGAAAACAAACATAATTTGGATATAAAAGTATATTAGAGCTTTGGCTGTCTGATTTCTTGCTTTGGCACTAGAAAGTTGTTCATTAGTGTAAATAGCCTACAGATTGTACTGTCTGTGATTAAAAGTTTTACCCTTGACTTGTTTCACATTTTCCTCTTGCACAAAATTATTTCAGAATACATTCATTTGGGATTTTTGATGTGAAAGTTATGCAGAGTTCTCAGTTCCTTTCTACACCGAAATCTCATGAAATGACAATAAAGCAAGACAGACAGGAGAAGAACAATTTTTAAAGGAAACTGCTATTCAAATCCCAGTACTGCAACGTAAAGAAGTCATAGGTATCGTGATATAAAATGTTGAGTCAGTTGTGGCCACAGGGCATTTTAACCCAAATTAAAGGTGTAGTATGTAAACTACTCTCCGCCCGGCAGGCGCAAAGATGAATGATGAATCTGTGTCAAAAAAGACAGAGCCTGTCTCTCCTCTGCACCTCCAAGTCCTCACCTCCTCCTTCCAAACAGCGCTGCATACACACACACTCATTATCTTGCATAACCTAATACAACATCTGACCCTAAAACACTAGCATCTCTCTAGGCCTTGTGAGCTATAGATTATTATCATCAAGGCTAATCATTTTGCTATGGCATATCAAAACAGAAGACCGAGTTGATCAATTATTGATGCCCATTAGTGCGGCTTTTGCCAAAAGACCAGATGATCATCATAAATAGAGCTGAGTTTGTTATGATAGTTGACGCCTATGTGGTGTGTTTGGTTACTCTGCTCTCTGTTCTTAATTGTATTTACAGAGGGGTATGCAGTGGACTACATAAAACTACACCAAGTCCTTGATTGATAATTTCTCAGCAACTCTGTCGGCTTCATTTAGCCACAATTAGCATAAAAAAAACAGGTTATAACATTAGTAGCATCCTGCCAGTACAGTGGCGCAGCATAGCAACAAACGTAATGTTAGCATATTAGCTCTGTATATAAAGGAAACACATTACGAACCAACTGGGTTTTGCCTTTGTCAGGCTCAGCTCAGCTCGGCACGGCCTATTACTGAATGATGGAAGTGAGGTATTGGATGTAGTTAGTAGGACTAGACTAGTTTGCCAGATAGTAGTACTTTAGCTAATAAAGATAGATTGCACTTACCTGTCTAGGCGGAAAACGCACAACTCAGCATCAGGTTTTTATTACTTTGGCCTGTCTCAGGTTCCTCCATCTTTCAGTAGCAATAGGCCCTTTTCACATCGTCATGGTAACAGCTAAACCGGTGCATTACAACTTCCTGTGGCAAGTTTCTTTTTGCGACTTATTGACAAACCAATCCAACAAAAACAACAAAATTGTAATGGTTACTAGCACTAGATACATAATGTAACAAATAAAACATTTTGGGCAGGTTGTGGAACGATTTAGTGAAGGCCATAGCTGGCAACAGGAAGTTGTATGCACCGGTTTCTCAATGCAGACACACTGAGAAACAGAATGTGAAAAGGGCCTATACCATGTTTGTTTTTATAATGTGCAAAAAAGACGCCATGTAAATTCTTGATTCCTGTAAAAGCCCTAAGAAGCCGATTTTGCCCATGCGCTGCATGGTGAAAATAAAGGGATGGGCCGAGATTTCAAAAGCTTCATGTTTAAAGTAATTGCTCAGTTTGGTGCTGAGTTCTTGTTCAGTTTAGTACTTTGTGAATTGTTTGAATAGAGCAGCAGCAGGACTGGACCCTGTAACCTGCTGAAGGGGCCTTAACCTCACTTTGTTGTGTCTTTGTTGCAGCTGCTCTGAGGGGAACCACCACACGAGATCTCTACGGCCACTTTGGTCTGGAACTGGATGACTGATAGATGTTGGAAAAATAATGGATGAAGATAATACAGGGGAGTGAAGTATTCCTCAGACCAAAGAGAGGCGGGGATAGAGTAAAAGAAAACAATGAAGAACTAAAAGGACTTGGGATTTGGACTAAAGATGTGACTACTGGTCCACTTGCTCACTTGCTCCCTCAGGGATTATGGTTTTGCCCATTTTCTTGGTGATATTTTTGTGGATTACCTCTTTACAGAGAAAGAGTAAAGAAGAGCAGCGGTGAGCACAATATAAGGAGAAAGTTGTCAGCGCAGCAGGCAGGCCTGCTATTTAAAAGGGGCCATCTACACAAACCATTAACTTAAGGCTGTACCAGAAAAGGAATGGAAGCTATGTTTGGACCACTCCTCTCCATCCCACCGCCTATCTTGGTGGTACAAGAATGTAAATGATATTGAGACACTAAGCACCTTTCATACGACTTGTTTTGCATTTGAATGTATCTAAATGGAGACTGGATGAGAACATGCATGATGTCTGTTAAATGTCTATTATTTCTCTGACTTTGAAATGTTATTTACAGAAAAGAAGAAATGCTGGGATCTCAACTTGGATGTAACTACACCTGTGAAATGGCATTTTCTATCTCTGTTCTCATTTACTTTGTACACAGACAATAACATGCAATAAATGTGTTTGTATTTGTTACCTGTCAGCCCACTATGGAAACTTGTAGTGGATTAGATAGATACATACATAGTCAATGTATTGATTTGGAGGTATGAAACAGTTCAGCTGAAATCATCAAATGTCAAGATACCATTTTTTCAAAATAATGTACACCCTCCAATTATAACTGAGCTTATATCCAGGCTATGGTATAATTTAGCTGAGTTCTAACTGGCTACACTTCAGGCGTATCTGCTTAATTTAGCCCAAACTATGCCGTTAGACTTGTGTGGATACAGCCCCCTGAATGTCTTGTTAGTCCCACCCACTTTTTTCATATTTCTAGTGGAGGGAAAGGATATTAGGCAACTGTCACACTCCTCTCCTGTTTCCTGCCGGTCTCCATTGGGCCATCTGAAATTCAAACTAGCTAGTAGGGGTTAGTAGGTGTTGGGTGCGTATTCTTTGTTTTTTTTTTTTTTCTTAAAGACACATGCTCCTCTCTCTTTCTGAAAGGTTCAGTATATGTTTTAAGGAGAGAATGAAGACAAGAAGTGACATAATGCACTGGGTGTGTCCTTATCTGTCTGACAAACACTGATAGCGTTTTGTCTTGAGCTGATAGCGGCAGAAGAGCTTCACTGCCCTGATGATGCTCTCTGTGAGTTGGTGTGTTTATGAGTGTCTGTATCTGCATGTTTAACTGAATGAGTGTGTATGATGAAATGGAGAGGTGCGTTATCTCCCTCCCATATGCAGGTCAAAGATCATCCTGTGTCCATATCCTAACCTTTACATCAGATATTCATGCACCAATATTGTTATCTTATCTAAATGTTGATGCTGTAGATAGCTTTTAGGATAGAAATATATTTTATAAAATAGAACAGACAAGAGCTGAACTGTGCAGCCAAACACTGAGGTCAGTGTCAAAAAAGATAGTACATGCTGATGAAGATGCTCACAGAGGTTCAACTTAAAGCTTTAACTTGTCCATGGTTCGTCTTTGGTGTATATGCAGTGAACGATTTAAAAATTTAATAAGGGGGATGGTGAGCAGGTTTCATGTTACCCCACAATTTGTCCAAAAATAATAAGGGTAGTGGTAACGATTAGAGCGCGCAACCGCATTGGGGAAATAACTTCTGTGCCGTTTTGTGATTGACCTACACCACAGTTTGTTTCAGTAGACCTTTTGTAATTTGCCCTTATTATGCAATATATTTCATGACATGTCACATTGTTGTAATGAACACTGTGTGAAATGTCAGACATTGTGCTATCCAAAAATAGGCCTAGCTTATCCTCTGCCTAGTTTATTGCGGGCAGCCAGGCTTCTCCAGCTCTAGGCTGAAAGTTGCTGCAATCAGTAGACCAAGAATTCTGTGAATTATGATTACAGAGGAGCCAAAATGTGGCATGGCACGGGCCTGGGCACAAGTTTAACAGCCGTACCATAAATAGGATAGGCTTATTGCTTGGCACAGTCAAGTGCGTAATAACTACCTTGGTAAAAATTCAACCAACATCCATCCTATTGTTAACTTGTGTGTATAAATGAGTAAGTATTAATCAGCTATATTTTCAGGCACAAGTTAATTGGTCTCCAATCATGTGCCACTGAGTGCCAAGAAAATGCAGGTTTTCATTTGAATAATTTCTTTAACAAACCGGCACACTTCCAACCAAATAGGGGGGTAACTAAATAGTGAAATCAGCTGATGTCGTGTTTGGTTGAAGACCTGCAGGCTCATGACCAAGGATATGCTTTATGCAGGCACATGATGGGAGACCACTGCTCTAGTTTAGTGTAGTCTAGCCTGCTACTCTTCACTGATCCCTCTCAGTTGACAGATGCGTGTTTTAAACACATCTGCCGGCTGAGCGCAGGCCCATGAATGGACGTGGTGTGACTCCACGCAGATCCCCCACCCAGCCGCACCGTACCGGAGGGCTCATAGAGGGCTCCTTTTTTTTTTTTTTTTACGCCACACGGTTCCGCAGCAGGGCCTTGTCACTACCGGGTGGAAACCGCCGTGCTCGCCTCACTGTCGGTCGTCAGCAGGGCCGCATTTGCCTCACAGTGCCGCAAACCCCGCCCCTATCGGATACGATGTGTAGATATACGGGAATGTGATTGGGCCTCGCACCCGTCCATTAGCGCTTATTCCTGACACACTGGTCGGATGCTAACGGGGTGGGCGGGCGCAGCTAAGAAAATTATAAGGTCATTTGAATTACGCTGGCGAGCGAGCTTATCAGCTACAATGAAGCAAAAAATGATATCGGCAGTAACAATGAACGGATAATGTTCACGGGGGCAAAGTCGAAGCGAGGGGCCAGGCGATTTTGACTCCAATCCCACCGGAGGAGGGGCTGCTCGTTCTTCTATTCCAGGAGATCCCGGGGTGTGTGTGTGTGTGTGCGTCTGTGTGTGTTTCTGTGAGCCTCTGTCAAGCCAGGCGAGGAGCGGGGGACCGGGCTAGCCTATAAGCCGATCAAGGTGGAATCGCACACAACGAGGTTCACGTCTGGAGAGCTTCTGCGCACATACATAGTGTGACTGCTGGGACGCAATACAAGGTATGTGGAGCGACAGTCCGGTCACAACCCGTGCCGACTGTGCGCGTCCCCCGCACTGTTTAGTTTACGGATGGGTCCGCTATTATTTAGCCTGCTAGGGAAGAGAGAGAAAGAGCCGACGCTGGCTCTCTTGTCCTCTGTCAACCTTGTCAGTGATCAGCCTATTGGACGGACTGGGAAATCAGCTCCTCGCAGGGCAAGTATACCAGAATAATAGGCAACTCTTGGTCAAAGGGGCTATGAAAGGTCATTTGTGAACGTGGACAGCACATTCAGCATGCCACCTCATCTAAAAGAGGCTGCTGTCAGACTGTCCATCCGCTCCCCGCTAAGCCGATGCGCGCAATAGGCTGCGCACCCAGCTTCCCAAGCGGTCCCTGTCACCATAACCGACATCAGGGAGCCCACTGCGATGGCAATTGTTTAACCGAGTTATGTCTAAAGGCCCCGTCCGAAAGCGCACATGGCGTTGGTAGTGAGGTGTAGCCCAACCAGCAGTGGGTTGAGCCTCTCTATGATTTCCCCGTCCCAGGCACTCGCCACTACCGCAATATGATGCTACGCGCCTTTTAAATTTCCGGGTGTAGCGGCAGCGAATGATGGAGCTATTTTTTCTATGAAGTGGCGTGATCTACCCTCTAAATCCATTTCTTTCACTTGGCGTGTGACGTGTGTCGGTCCGTTGGCTATTTACACCTAATTGAAACGTCTACAACATTGTCCTGCTGTAATTCAGAGCGGCGGTCTGCATTTTAAATGAGTTGTTGAATTGCCATGATACAGGCTAGCCTATCCGTCATTAAGCATGGACGCAGAGCGATAACACACTGTGTGAGCATCTTGACGGTTATAATAACGGGCTGTAATCATAAAACAACCAAAAATGTACAGTCGTTTGTTCCGAATAGGCTACATCCTAGAAATAAGAAGTGCGCGGGTTTATTTTACAACGTAATGAATAGATAATAGTGAAGCAGCCATCTAAACCTATCGTTTACTGGTTATAGGCTCATCTTCCTAGCTATCAGGTAGCACTGTACACCAATGTCAACACATGCTGTCCTCTATGCTGTCAGCTGTGCCCATAGACTGCTGGCATTGGGTCAGGATTTCCTCAAGGTTTCTTGGCTGCAAGGGCATTATTCCATTGTAACTGAAAGAAAAAGATCAAGGATGGGCTCAGTTTTATTCGTTTTAAACCCTGCTGCCCTACCCTGGCCCGGTCTATTGTAAAGAAGGCTAGTGAGCTGAGTCAGTGGATTGGGACAGGATGTGTAGACAAAATCATAACAGATAACATTCTTCTGTTAAGTGGCTGTCTGTGAATACCAGTGTGAAGATGCTGATTCATGACCTGTTTCGCTGACTTAAACTACACTTAACCTTTCTCCTGATGAACTGATGTTTGGTTGTAAACATGTGAAACCGGTAGTTACATTCCACAGCTTACATTCTATTTCCTACGTGTGTGTGTGTGTGTGTTCTTTCAGGATGATGCGTCTAGCGTGTTGCACAGCTCTCCTGTTTGTGCTGAGGCTGCTGGTGGGCTTGCCCTGGTTCCAGGTTCTCCCGGCCATCCTGATCTTCTACCTGGGATCTGGAGGATGGAGCTTCCTGCAGATCTTCGCGAAAACAGTCGGCAGAGACCTGCAGTAAGCATGGGGATGTGATTTTGTGTGTGTTTATGGGGGGGTTTGAGTAGGTGTTCATATGTGTGTGTGTGTGTCACGAAAAACCTGGAAAAGTCATGGAATTTGAGTATTGTGTCTCTATAGGCCTGGAAAAGTAATGGGTATTGAGTGATTACTGTGTCCGTGATCTATTCTTCAACCAGTCAGATTTTCAGTGTCTAGTTTAAGTGTCTGCTGTTACATTGAGATACCTTTGTATAGCCAAATAGCCAAAATAACACTGTGTCCTGATAAACAAAGTAGCTAGAGATAGCTGTTGCTATAGGCAAAACACAACCTTGGACACCCAAATTAACAAAAGTGTGACATTTGAACACACTGTAGTTCCTGACAAATGGTCGTCATTAAAAATTGAGCTATATATCATTGCAAAGTCGTGGAAAAGCATGGAATTTTATTATATGTGTGTGTGTGTGTGTGTGTGTGTGGGAATAGGAGTATGGGGAATCCTGCTGGTTGCACAGTAAGTGTAGGTAGGGCTGGACAATAATTCAAAATTACCATTTATTGTCTTTCAGTGGAATCATATCATGATGAAATAATGATATTGAGTTATCGTGATTACACAGTTCTGTTCAAACTAATGATAGAAAGTAAAAATCTCACGCAAAATTAGATCTGAAACCAATTTAAGGAATATTATTTGAAAATGAGACTTTCATCAATCAATGTGATGAACATCAATTTGATTAGTTAAAATGTGATAGCAGATATCATTATATATCGAAATAATTTGTTATGATTATTGTGATGTTAATTTTGCCCATATCACCCAGCCCAAAGTGTAGGGAGGAGTGTGTGCAGGTAAAGTAAGTGTTATGTGTGTGCAATCCTGCATATATAGGCTGTTAACTTTGAAGAACTCAGTGGCCAAGACCTGAGTCTCCTCCTCATCAGGTTTAGTTTGAAATACCTACAGCCAGAAACTAGAGTTGAGTGTGATTGTCAGCAACCAGAGAAGCTGTATATTCCTGCAAAACACGCTTCACCCCTTTGTCAGGGCAGGTAGGCCTAGGTTGAAATGCATTTTAGACAAAGGACAAAAGGAGGGATGGGGGGAGGAGGAGGGCTGTCTACCTAAAGCTAATATTTACAGTTGGGGGTTACCATGGTAATTGTTTTGTGGCCGACTTCCTTTTTTTCCTCAACAGCTTTGCTAATGATAAAACAGGAAATAGTAAAAGGCGGCCTCGTTTGACCTCTCCATGAGAAATGAGCTGCAGTGACCTGACCAACAGAAATGAGCTCAAAAAATGGATGCTTTTTTTTTTATCACCCATGGAATTTTACAAAAATGCCTCCTCTGTCTTGATTCCCAAGTTTCCACTTACCAAGTTCATATTTGAAAGAACTGTCATATAATGAAAGTAGTGCAAACTGATTTATTCTTTCTTCTTTAAACCTACTATTACTACTCTGCATCAGCTACCTTGTTGGATGCACCTGCTCAGAAAACTCTGCTGCAGATGGGAATACCCCAAACCTTAGATACAGTACATACTGGACAGTTCTGATGATCAACTTTTCATACATGGACAGTGTTTGGCACAACTGACTGTGGAATATTCAGTGGAAGCAAACCTTTTCCACAGTAACTCATAGACTCTTTTAGTGTAATGTGCTCTAACAATACTTACGTATTTTCATTATAAAAAGTACTATGGTGGTCATCTACAAATACTAGCTGTCATCACTGGTGGTTCAGCATGCATAAAGCATGTGTTTGTTGTCCGTTCAACAATTGTAATTTCGTGGAGTTTAGAAAAGTTGGATATTTCCTTAATGATGCAGGGCAGTTTGTTGCCAATATGAATCACCACTCAAGCAGGTAAATATAGAAAAACAATTTGAAATTTATGTATGAATGTATGTATTAAATGTTCATAGTATATAATCAAAACCATTATATATTTTATAATGGGCCTTCCTGAAGAACAATAGGCTAATAATAGGTCAAACTAATAATAGGTCTGATGAATAACTAAATAAAAGAACTGAATACCTTAGTTAAATCCATTTCATCCAGCTTCCCCATTGTAACAACAAAATAAGCTCAAAATAAACATCTTTGTTGGAGCATGTCGGCACAGTGTACAAAGCCTTTTAAGTGTACCAGCCAAATGTCTTTGAGACAACTGCACAATAATAAATGATCTGTTGGTCCTGGACTAGCACAACACTAATCCCTTGTGTAATGTGTAAAGTACATATAATCAAAATCATGACGTAGTCTCATCATTAAATGACTGTTTGCACAAAGATATTTCTGATCTTTCAGTAATAATTTAAAGCTCTGGAAATTGCCCGCTATCTTTACACATGCATCATAAATGTGCTGTGTCAAGTGAGAGATTTGTATGAAAGGCAGACTTTGCCCACTGGACCGACACAGCCCTCTCTGTCGTAACGTTTTACAACCCCACACTGCGCCTCCTGCCATGTTTTGCACAGTATAGGTCTATGTAAGAGCTGACCAACTGGAGCTGATATGCTTCTGCCTTTTGCTTTGATTACTGAGTTGTGTTTTTAGGTGAGGTGTGTTAATTTACCTCAAGAGGCAACAGCCTTTTGCCATGATTCCAGGAGGAGTTATTTTAACTGGCTGTTAAAGGAATAGTTCACCCAAAAATAAAAATGACCTACTCACCCTCATGTCAGTTGAAACACTGGTGAAGTTTGTATGTCAGTGTAACACAGAGCAAGTTAGCTGGCACAGCTTTGTAGCAGCCATCTCCAAAACAACTGGAGTGAATGGTAACCATTTCTTTAGAGTTCCAAAAAGGGGAAAATGACCATAAAATTACTCCAAACAGCATAATCCAAGTGTTCTGAAGCCAGATGATTGCACTCTGGGTCATTATCTCCTAGATTTTCCACACTTGTTCTGCAAAGCACCAACCGTCACTAAGTAGCAAGCAGATGCTGCTTTCAAACGCTGTTGGGAATATTGTAATTACAAAGAATTTTACATGATACCCAAGATGCCAAGATGTGACATTCTCGCTCTTTAACTTTTAGGTGCCATACATAACAACTTTTAGCCAATAAACTTATTAAAATGTTGATCAGAAGAGAAACGCTGCATGGGCTTCAAACGTGTTCACTGGAGGTGCTCATTGGACATGTGGGGAGTCCATATGTGAAGGAAAGGAAATATCAATTACTAACTAATTACTTGTACAAATTAAAAACTGATGTGAATATTCTCCTCTTCAATCTGCCGTTGCAGCACAAAGTAACTCTGTACCACTTGGTTTCTAAAATAGTCACCAAAAACCTTTGTTTGTTTCAGGATGCATTTTGTTATTTCTGACTAAAAAGTACTTGAATACGTGGCAAGTTGTATAATTAGTGCTCCAGCGCACGCCAGAATTACTTTTTTATTGATCGGCTACATAATGATTGTAGGTCATAAACGATGAAGCAATGGCATGGTGTGTGCTGGAGCACTAATTATTTGACTGAGATTCCTCCTACACTGGTTGGCACCCTGAGGAACAGCACCGCTGTGCACAGGGTAATCTAGGAGATAATGAGGTAAATATTGGACTTTGGACACAGTGCAAACGTTTGGCTTCAGAACACTTGGATGCTGTTGGAGTCATTTTATGGTCATTTTTGCCCATTTTGGAACTCTAAAGAAACGTTCTCCACTCGAAGCTTTGTCACCTAACTCGCTGTGTGTGATATTTAAATACAAACGTCACCAGTGTTTCAACTGACATGATGGTGAGTAGATAATGCAAAATGTCCATCTTTGCGTGAACTATTCCTTTGAATGAATATTTTTTCCTAAAAACAAGTTCTACAAGTTTGCAGTTCTCTTAGGCCATTTACTTTTGCATTGACTGTGTCTCCCCATTAGCTGTGATGACATCACATCCATCAGTGGTTTAGTGGTGATCACTGAGGTCGGTATACTGCTAATGGGAGGCGGGTATCAATGTTTACACCAGGATGTTTGACTCAAAGTGACTTTGAAACATAATCATGTTTATTTCAATGATAATTACATTGGTAGGTGGGTATACTCTGTGTACTCACCTGCACCCTTGACCACACATACTGATGACAGTGATGGTGATACATTGTGCTACTGATATGTGGTGATTACTGGTGTTTTTTTACTGTAATTGTCTTTCTGGTTCTTCTTTCTGTTGCCCTCAGTACAAATTGACAATAACTGTCTGTTCTTTTTCCATTCATTTTGTTCCCTCTGACCTTTCTCCTTGGTTCTCTTTCTTTCCCCTCAGTGCGGCAAGCGTTCTACTGCGGGTGAAGATGAACGTCAGGCGCCACCTCAGAGAGAAGAACACCATCCCCAAGATATTTGCAGAGACAGTGCGCCGCTTTGGGGACAAAACAGCGCTGATCTTCGAGGGGACTGGGGAGAAGTGGACCTTCCGGCAGTTAGACGAATACTCCAACAGAGTGGCTAACCTGCTGCTGGAACGGGGTTTCAAGGTAGGGCTACAAAACAAAATATTACATGGAGTATAGAAAAATAGATGTTTGGCTGTAATCATGGTGGAACCATTTTGGTGCTAATAGAATCTGCTTTAGCTACTTTTTTTGTCACCTCTTTGGTCCAGTAACCCTTTGTAAAAAGCTTCTTTACTGCGTGAAAAATGACCAAAACACTTTATGAATAAAGCACCACAAGGGCAGCAAAAGAATTTCCAAAGAATCATCTTTTTTAGGGGTGTAGCTGATTAAAACTGCAATGTGGTGAAAGCCTATTATGAACAGGCTCCATATCAATAAGCTCTTTGGATAAAAGCAGCCACAGAATGTGGCATGTATTATTTATTTTAAAAGCTTCCCCAGTATTGGAACGAATCTGAAATTGAATTAACTTTGATGAGCCTTTTCTCCTTGTGTTCTGTCCTTTCAAGTGTATGTGGGGAGTATCTGATTTTACAGAATACAAAATCAAGTAGTGTGTGTCCATCCTGAAATACTCGTTTTCAGTGTTGTACTCTTGCAAGAGAGGAAAGTGGTGCTCCTGTTCATTAAAAACTACACTTTCCAAGCTATGTCAAAACTGAACTGATTAGACTCTTTCTTGTCAAGACCTTCTTACATGTTGTTTCCATCCAGGTGAGAAAAGAAAAGTTGAAAGATTAAAATCGAGAGAGTTAGGCAGCAGCCACACTGATCCTTTGTGTCTGTCCGTGCACGTTGATTTCAATTCATTTTCAATGACAGCTGTCCGTTGTCCGGACAGAGCTGACGACACGTCCGTCTCCATGAGATTTCCATCCGTTTTGACGAACAGAAAGTTCAACCCAGTTGAACTTTTTCTGGACAGATAGATTCATCACCATCTGTTTAGCCAGTTAGAGGTGGTTAGAGGCAGTCCTACGTTTGTTTTGGAAAAAATAGCGGCGAACACAGAGACAACGGTACAACCAACACAATGATAAAACAGGGAAAGCCAGGTATAACATTGGGATCAGTTTCTTATTTAATTTTTACTGTATAGTCTGTTTCTTCTTTTTTCTATGAAATAGCGCCATCATGAGCAAAGCTTTAGGCTACTGTATTTCTGCCTCACCACCATGATGACGTTCCAAAACAGCCCAACAGACAGAAATCTATACGTCAATAATTCTATCCGTTTTCTGATGGATCAGTGTGGCCGCTGCCTTAGAAAGAAACTGATAGTTATGACATTATTATAGTTATGACAAAATTGACAAGATACTCCCTGTTGCTTCCCTCCAGGAGGGGGATGTGGTGGCCCTGTTCATGGAGAACAGGTCCCAGTACGTGGGCCTCTGGCTGGGCATGGCCAAGATCGGAGTGGAGGCCGCTCTCATCAACTTCAATCTGAGACTAGAGGCCTTGGTCCACTGTGTCACCATCTCCAACGCCAAGGCTGTGGTGTTCGGGTCGGAGCTGACTGATGGTGAGAGAGGAGAGCAGGGAGGAGATGGAGAGGGAGGGGCAGAGGTGTAGATTGGAGAGGCATCATAAGGATATGTGCTAGGGTCATCTGTGTTACCGTTTCAAAAGTCAAGGCTTTGACTAATAGTGATGAGTGTCAGGTTCAACTGTATCCCCCTGTGATGAGGGAGGTGAGTGCAATAGGGTTTGGAGGAAGGATCTCTCTTCAACACCAAGGCCATGGTGCTTAAAACAGAGTTGATGAATTGAAGAAAGAGGAGGGTAAAAAAGGGGGAAGTTAGAGAAATGTTGGCATCTTCAAACTGCAGTGTTCAGTTTTGAGCTGGTCAGAGGAGATAATTGATTTAGAATTGATAAACTGAAAGAGATATGAGGTTTAAAAGGAAAGAGGGGCTGATTACAGCACAACAATCAGCTAAACCAGGTTCAGTCAGAAACACTCTAGTCACAAGATAAGACCATTTTATAGCAACAAATGGTAATACAGTTATATTTGGCATTTATGAGGCCATCATTTAAATAGACCGCCTTGTTATGAGAATGGATTGTGATTGGTGTGTGTAGCGATCAGCTGATGACTAGCAACACGTGACTTCCGTGTCCTGTCTGAACTAAAGCAATGCTCCATTTATACTGTAAACTGATTTTCAAACTTGGAGGGTCATTAAACAAAATCTAAGCAACGATGAAGCAGACTTAAAATCACTGTAAAGCACTGCATCAGGTCGCTTATTGCTTTTATAAAACGGCAGTAACAAATCATTGTACTAAAAAAGATTATAAATAGATAATAATTCAATAATTAAATAACTAAATGTTGTTTTTCTCCCAAGCAATATAGTTCCCGACCAAAAGATAAACAAAGTAGTTGCTAAGCAACAGTTAAGTCCCATAGTGAGTGGTGATTTTTGGTCAGCACATTGATATTTAAATTAACTGTTACATGATCACAGATGTGTGTTTATTGGGTATTTTACAACAGCTTGCCAATCAACAGCGTGCCAATCAGAACTGAGGACCGGAACTATCTGTTTTATAATGAATGCATAATCTACTAACCTCCAGTGTGTTGTTTAGACTGCCTTACATTGCTTGGGCTTGGGAGGCATTGATAACATGAAATAGGCAGCAGTTTAGCAAAATTGGCACACATAAATTAGGGCCCAATTTCAATCTTCTCACGACTCTCTTTGTGCTCCCCGCCCAATCTGAAAAGCACTGATCTAAACAGCTATAAAGACAGAATGAGTTTTGAGCTGTTCGTCCTGGGATTGATGCAACAGACTTTGTATTGGACCCTATACGTGTCACGTGGTTTATGTCTTTAAGTAATTGGAAACCCAGTTGCCTTGGTACTGAGCAGGAGTCAAGTCAGTAGCATCAGTACTGAGCCAGCAAAACATAAGGCTTTTAAATTAAGCTGCACTGTCTGTTTGTAGGGGAAAATATGAGCTTTCTCTCCCCCTCTCTCTCTCCCTCTCTCTCTCCCTCTCTCTCTCTCTCTGTGTCTCTCTCTCTGTCTCTCTCTCTCTCTCTCTGTGTCTCTCTCTGTCTCTCTCTCTGTCTCTGTCTCTGTGTCTCTCTCTCTCTGTCTTTCTCTCTCTTTCTCTCTCTTTCTCTTTCAATTTCACACAGTGCCCAGGTTATGTTTTTATTCTCTTGTGTTTGCACTGTCCTCAATTTGCTCTTTGATCAAATGTGGGTTTTATTTAAATTTTTCCTCTCCCTTCTCCTTCTAAAGGGTCATTTATACTTCTGTGTCGAAGCTAAGCTGTAGCTACACTGTAGGTCTTTGCGTTGCAGGTGTAGCCTGCAGAGGCTGCCGCTGTATCTTACATGCACCTCTCCAAAAATGTAACTGTGTGTAGCACAACGTAAGAACTGTGATTGGCCCGCTTCGTATTTTCTCCTACCTGTATTTGGTTGATGACATTATTTTTATTGAGTCCTTTTACTTTGCGACATTGTGCATTTTGTATCCTTTTATATGACTGTAAATCGTGTGCCAAGGACTGTATTGTATTGTAGCCTGAGCTGCACTGCACTATTTTCCAATAAGCTTTTGCTGAAATGGCAGTGAAGTATTGAATGTCCGGCGATAGTGAAGACAACATGGGGCAGATGGGAGAGAGACTAACTGAGGAGGTTCACAAATATGTAGGACACCTCATCTCCAAATTGTAAAGATTACCAGATGTAATTTATGAATTTGACAATTTGTGGTGAGAAATATCCCAGGAAATGAGTTTCAGAGAATGTAAACGCTACTTCTTCTATTATTACCTCCATATTAAAAAAGCACACCACTGTCATCTAGCGTTTCATTGGTAGAACCATAAATGCTCTCACCGCCGTAGCTACAGCATAGCTTCGACGCAGATGTATAATTTGCCCATAACTGTCCACCTATCTCTCATTCAAAGGCTGTACCTCTCTCTCCTTACTCATTTGCTCCACTCCCTCTCTTTCACAAGGTTTTGCACTCCCACCCCCTCCACCTGACACCCCAAACCATCTTCCCACCCTGTCCCATGCCTCATTCCCTTTCTCTTGCCCGCCACTACCCCATCTCTCCCTCATCTCCCTCATCTCCCTCTCCATTTCTCCCTCTCCCTCTGTGTATTATCAAGTGAATCGCACAATACGCTCCAGCGTTGTGAAGCCTGAATGATGCTCTACATCTCAGCAGCACTCTTGCTGTGTGGGATAGTGAAGTTCATCTAATTTAATATGATTTGATGTCTCTCCCTCCCTCTCGTAGCGGTCTGTGAGGTCCACAGTTCTATGGGGAAGACAGTTCAGATGTTCTGCTCCGGAGAATGGGACCCCAAACGGGTTCCACAGGGAACCGAGTGCCTAGAACCCCTGCTGGCTGGAGCCCAGACTCACCTGCCCAGCCGGCCGGAACGCTGCTTCACAGGTAACGCCTGTCCATCAAATCACTCATAACCAATCAAGCTGATAGACAAAGATCAGGATTCCCACACTCCCAGAAAACCTGGAAACAGATGGGTTTTTTTTAATACGGTCAGATGTCACAAAAAGCTGTGGCTGGCTCCGAAACAGTCCAGACCTGTTGGAGGAAAATATTGCTGGTTGCTGACTGATTTTTGTTGACAGTGTTAAAATAATATTATAATCCTTGATTTTAAAGTGAAAAACAAACAAATTCTGAAATGTAGTGTAGTTGATGGTTGCTTTTTAATTCAGGCTCATTGAAATTTGGTCATGGAAATTTGAAAAGGGGTCATGGAGAAGTTTTGGTATTTCATCAATGAAAAGTGAAAAATGTGAAAAATGAATTCCTGCCAACAACACCTGCTGTCCCAGTAATCAGTAGTATGACTCACTAACCTTGTCTAACCTGTCTAAAAATCATGCTTTTATCACAAACTCTGACCAAAGTTATCAGATATCAGACTAAAAATAAATACATCAAAAGACACACTTTCAGATTTTAGCTTTCCAGAACGCTTTAGTTTATTATTTTGTAGTACACATTCTTAATTTATCAATTAAAAATCTAAACATGTAGACTGTTCCTGTGAAAGTAATGAAGTAAACATTTTGTTTAAGTAATCATGTGGTGTAGGTAAGATGCAGCATACAAGATACTGTCCAAATGACTAAAATTAGAAATCAAATTTGAGGTCAAAATGGACCAAAATAATCTTCTCTCTACTCTTACTGTTATTGTTATTGGGAGTTGCTTATGACTCATCACCCAAGGTTTTATGGGCCACTTGTTTCCAAGGCAACCACATGGGACAAAGGGAGAAACTGGTGAACCCATAATAGCAATCAGCAGTTAATCTGTCAATTCATCTACTGACAGAATATTCTAGTAATTTTAGTCAACAGCCAATGTAATTTACTGTATAGCAAGGGATTGTTAGATCTCTACCCTACGATCATATCAGATAACTGTTTCTTCATTTCTCTTTGCCATCCTGTCAAACTTCTTTTTATTTGCTTCCACTGAGCATTTTGGCAAGCATGTCGCAAAGCCCCTCCACGCCTTCACATGCGGCATTAACATGCGTCTCATATTCAGAATGTGCCTTGATATCGTTTAGCTGGAGTACATTTACACCTGACACTGAAATTCGTGTCCGATATGCACATTGAAAACAGAATTCTTTCTATTCCCAAAACACTGATTGTCGCACACTTCACTTGTTCTCATAATATTGACATCCTTTAAAATTGCCAGTAAACATCTCATTTCACTCATTTCACCCCTATTATGCTGATAATCCATTTGTATTGGAGAGTATCTTGCTCTTGTGTTTGATCTGCACGCAAAAGTTTCTTTTTATTTAAGTACATGCTCTATGTGGATTGGAGGTGCTTTTGAATTTACACTACGTTGTTAATGTGGCCAAATGCATGTCTGACCTCTGGAGTTGGTTTGGGTGATCGGATCCTCAGTGCGTCTTGGGTGGATTTCCAGTGGATTTTATGCATTTTGGCTCGACACAAGCACAATCCGATCATGCAGGAAGCACGTTAATGACGTGTCGAGGGGTCCCAGATTGATGTGCACCCTCTGTTCTCTATTTCATTTTATTCAGAGCCTGGTATGATTGAGCTCTGATTTCTATTTCATTGGTTCTGAAATAATGTCTGGATGTTGTTGATCCCGATAATTTCTAGCATATTATTATCAGTTTTTATACTGCAATTTTCTTATGTATTTGGAAATTGATTATTTTTCTTTGTTATTTTCCACATCATTTTGCATTTTTCATTTTATGTAATGAGCTGATGCTCTACCAGAGTGACATACAGTGAATGAGAAGTAGGGGTCAGTTTCTTCCTCAAGGACACTTCAACAGGACATGTGACCGCTGATAGACACACTGGCTGTTACAGCGATCAAACCTATGACCTTTCAGTTACCGGACGGTCTCTCTAGCCACTAGGCCACGCTGCCACCCTCTGCTTACATATTCATTCCACTGTACTCCTGAGAGCACTGGGACTTTGATGAGAATTTGTAATTTCCATTGTCTTTAGAAAGTGTCTCCGCCTCTGGCAATCATTTAATGCTGTAACGTAGTCAAAATGAGCTTGCTATCAAAACAGTGGATGGGCTCTGTAATTAAAGATCAAAGCCAAGCATTTGCACTCTTGTTCAGCAAAGCCCAGCCAATCAGAAATGAGCATTCGACAAAATTTGAAAGAAAAAAAAAAAAAAAAAGTGAATTGAAAATGCAAATTTGCAAATGACAGAGCATTCATCCTCAATTACTCAAATATACACTGGAGATTAAAAACCCATAATAGCAAAAGTTTTTTTAAATTTCAATTTTAAAAATTGTCCCAAATGCTGCCACATGTTGATTCTTAGAGGTATATTGTCTCTCCCTCCTGTGTTTCAGATCGCCTGTTCTACATCTACACGTCAGGAACCACTGGGATGCCTAAAGCTGCCATTGTTGTGCACAGCAGGTAGGAAGGCACCATGCAGCTAGCTGCCTGACACACAGGGACTACAATTGCTTTTCTTTGTTGATCCCTTTAGCTTTCATGTTGAATGTGAATGCTGTTAGAAGACAATGGAAGAGAAATTCATGAAAACTTTTTGTTAAAGTTTGATCTTAACTTTTATTTCTTTCTTCTCTTGCCCCCCCTCTTCTTTCTCAGGTACTACCGCATGGCAGCCTTGGTATATTATGGCTTTAGGATGACCTCAGATGATGTGTTGTACGATTGCCTTCCTCTCTACCACTCTGCAGGTATAACTGTAACTGCTAGGTGTGTGTGTGTCTTTGTGTGTGTCTGTGTGTGTGTGTCAGTGTGTGTGTCTGTGTGTCTGTGTCTGTGTGCATGCATGGGAAGCCTTAAGTCAAACACTGACTACCAGTTAAAGCTACAATATGCAACCTTTCACTTTGAGGCAGGAAGTGTATTGTTAGTCCCGCCCTCCTTCCCCTCAGTTGGTGAAGTTCCTGCCCCAACACTTGTCACTCTTCTTGATAAGTTGTCTATCTTGAAAAGGCATCCAGCCTGAGGCTGAGGTAACAGCTTTTGTAGACCACTTTTTGAAGACCACAACAGGTGCTGAAGAAGCAGACAATGAACGCACGCAATCAGCAACAAAAAACAAAGCAATGCTGATATCCGCCTGTGTTTTTGAACAGGTCTGGCCTGACGCATGTCTAGCTTCACTGTTCCTTCATTCCTTACTGCTTTCAGCCATTGTTGTTGTTGTTATCACTTCCCTGCGCTTGATAGCTCCAACCCAGCTCACTGCTGGTCGTGCTCACAGCAAAAGTTATAAACCCAAAAACATCCCAAACTTCTTTGAAAAGCTTCAGGCAAACAGGGGGATTGAGGGATGTTCACACAAGGTCACAGACAGACTGATAATGTATAATATATTCAGTTTATTATTATTTTAAAATAAAAAATGTGCATATTGTAGCTTTAAGTATTATTTCTGTGTATATTTCCATGTTAATGCTAGTACTGTATGACCCTAACACCTCATACTTCTTTGTCTGCAGGTAACATAGTGGGAGTGGGCCAGTGTTTAATACATGGCATGACTGTAGTCATCAAAAAGAAGTTCTCTGCTTCGCGTTTCTGGGACGACTGTGTCAAGTACAACTGCACTGTGAGCTGATTCCCATGCATAATGTAGATCACAAGTCCCTGCCTCAGATTTATCGGGCAAAGTAGCATACCACAAACTCATAGTGTTGCTGGAAGCACATTTTAACTGTCACTCTCCATAGAACACAAACTCAATAACAATTATAAAAACATTTTCTGTTACCCGAGTTAAGCACTTTGAATCCCTTTTCATTGTTGTAGGCTTGGCTTAACTAACTTGGTAGATACTTCTGTCCATTAAATCAATATATCAGTAATCAGTTTTTCCTCTTATCTCTGTCTTCTCTCATCACTAATCTATTCTGTTTTGCTCCCCCTCCCCATCCTCCTCCAGATTGTGCAGTACATTGGAGAGATCTGCCGGTACCTGCTGAACCAGCCGGTTCGGGACACGGAGCGGCAACATCGGGTGCGCATGGCAATGGGCAACGGTCTGCGCCAGTCCATATGGGAGGAGTTTACCAACCGCTTCAACGTCCAGCAGATTGCCGAGTTCTACGGAGCCACAGAGTGCAACTGTAGCCTGGGCAACTTTGATAACAAGGTGGGAATCGTTTTAGTCATCTACTGTATCAAGTAAATATATCATGATATTTCATATCATTATAAGATGAATACTTTGGGGTTTTGTTTTGTTTTGGCTGCTGGTCAGACTAAGTAAGCAATTTAAAAACACATCACTTTGAGCTGGTAAATTGTGATGAGCATTTGTCATTATTTTTGACATTTTCCTAGACTAAATGATGAATCAATTAATTGAAAAAATAATCAAGAGAACGTTAGTTGCAGCCCTCGTTTGGGAGACTAACTGAGTGGTTGACTGTGGCCTTGACCAGAAGAGAAGTTGAATACATGATTTTTGCACACATGAAAAGTCCAACTGATTGATCATATCCTGTAATTAAGTGGTGCTGATGCACTAAACAACCTTGATGGTGGTTGTCGAGGGAGGGGTGAGTGATAAGCTTTCACTGTCTCTGCCTAGATTTTCCCAGCCAGCCCAAGTGTTTGAATCAGCAACCTTCTGGTCAAATGTCCCACTTCTGAAACACTCAGGCTGCCACCGCCCCCTCAACAGTTCAGTCATTTCACATGAGACAACTTCACACTATCCATATGCCAGATCTGTGTTTGTCCTCTTCATTCAAGTGTCATTCTCAAAAAAATTGTGTTATTTTCTCAATTTTGGGAGTTAAAGATCATTTATGTCAGCAAAGGGAAGCATAGATCCTCAAGCCTGGAGAGAGAAAAAATCTCCCAGCAAGTTGTATGTTGTGTGTATGTTGTGATGCCATACATTTAAACAGAGCTTGATAATCAATCTAAGACATACAGCAAGGTGAGGGAAAGACGATTAATCAGTGGAGTGTAACATGGGGACATTTGTTTGCTGCTGTGATTGGTTGGAAATCCTGCTTTTCATCTACCGCGTCAGACTGACAGCTTTGTGGTTGTTGTTCTTGTGTGTCTCTACTCTAGACCGGAGCGTGTGGCTTCAACAGTCAGATTCTACCCTACGTCTACCCCATCAGACTGGTGAAGGTTGATGAGGAGACCATGGAGCTCATTAGAGGGCCTGATGGAGTCTGCATCCCCTGCAAACCTGGTAGGCTTACTGTACACACACGTTAACACATGAAGCTACACCGTCTACATCACCTTCACACCCGGTCAACTTACAGTATTGATATACACAGAGAGGCACGGCTAAGTGGGAAAAACACCTGAGAAGGATACACACTCATTCCCTGCTCAGAGATTCCCATCCAAAACACATATTTTTAGATTATCCGTGAACTTAATCTGAATTTGTAGTTTGTAGTAAATGCAAAAACATGTCTTATATGTAGACAAGCATAAAGAGAGACTGAAGAGTTATCTCTACCCCATAACTACCTAGATGGTCTGTGTGTCTCTATACATCTATCTACCACTCATGCTATAATAAAGTAATTTACTCCAGAGAAATTGAAATTAAACGTTAAATGGTTGAGTTATGTTGCCAAAACCAAGCTCCTGAAACGTAAGGTGGGTTGAACACTGTCAACTCGTAGGTTAATAACAACAGGGCGTATTTTATTTGGTTAGACAATAAAATAGCCACTAAAACCAACAGAATCCATTTGGTGTTGTGACAAAAGCTCTTTAAAAATGTGGGAGAAAAATAGCCTGAAAACCACAGCTTTACTGTAGTTAACCTCATCAGAAAGCCAGAGAGCCTGCACCCCTTCCAAACCTATATTCATATATTATTTATTATATTGCAGCCTATACAAGCGCTCATACTGGGTCCTCTCTGAATCACCCGAGGGAGCTCAAATACTATCCACTTATTTGTTATGGAAATAGATAATTAAATATCACATGAATGTCAGTTGTAAATTTGTTCATAAATTTCTCTGCCTCACACTTTTTTTCTCTCTTTCTCTCTCTCGCTCTCTCTCTCTCTCTCTCTCTCTCTCTCTCTATCTCTCTCTCTCTCTCCCTCCCTCTCTCTCTCTCTCTCTCTCTCCCTCTCTCTCTCTAGGCGAGCCTGGCCAGCTGGTAGGCAGAATTATTCAGAATGACCCTCTGCGGAGGTTCGATGGCTACGTCAACCAGTCAGCAACCACCAAGAAGATCGCCCAGAGCGTCTTCAAGAAGGGAGACAGTGCCTATCTCTCTGGTTAGAGTCCGAGTCTCCACACACACACACACACACACACACACACACATTGAGATATTCCATGCCACCTAAACCTTTTGATTGAATATGATCTCTCGCCCCCCCTCACCAGGCGATGTGCTGATCATGGATGACTGTGGCTACATGTACTTCAAGGATCGCACAGGAGACACTTTCCGCTGGAAAGGAGAGAATGTCTCGACCACCGAGGTGGAAGGAACTCTGAGCAGACTGCTGGACATGAAAGATGTGGTCGTCTATGGAGTGGAAGTGCCAGGTAAAATCGTCTGACATGACAGACAAGATTATCTGTTTTCGTTTGAAAGTAAAGATTAACCTTGAGGGAAAAGATGTTTCAAAGCACAGGCAGTTCATGAAAGCAGCATCTAACCATTTATTTAAAATCATAAAACTAAATCAGAAGCAATATAGAGAATATACAAGTCAGTTGAAGAGGTTTCTGCGGTGTATACAGAAATCAAGGGAATACTGAGCAGATGCTTGACAAGAAACACATTGTGGTCAGTACAGTGGAGGCATTATTACTGTAGTGTGTTGACTGAATGTGACAGGCAATTAATTATCCGATTTTAAAATGTCATAACACATAGAGTTGAGGTGTAGGTGAGATTGTGCAGACTGGTGGACATGAAAGACAAAGCACAGATGTCACTTGCCATCTGTACACCAGCCAATAGTGTAGGGGGGTGCAAGGTAAGATGCTGTAGTATAATAGAGAGACACCAGGAGGCTTCTGCACATCACTCAGTTCAATTCAATTCAATTCAATTCAATTCAATTCAATGAGGCTTTATTGGTCAATAACAGAGTAACAAGTAAGAATAAGAATGATTAGGCCTATTAAGATTAAAACAATGGTAAGTAACATCAAAGGTGACTCCCTCTCTCCTTTGAGCGGGACACAAACACATGCATGCAAGTTTTTATGTGCCTGCGTCTCTCTGACCTTAAACTTGAGTCGGTCCACAAAATGAATCCGCTGACTTGGTCGTTTCTGTGCGCGCAGGAGCCGAGGGTAAGGCCGGAATGGCGGCCATCGCCGATCCCTCTCAATCCACCGACCTGGAGAAGTTTGGGAAGGACATGGAGAAGGCTCTTCCTCCGTACGCCAGACCTGTCTTCCTCCGTTTCCTGCCGGAGGTCAACAAGACAGGTGGGTGGAGAGGCTGAAATGCTCTTTTTCTCTGCTGTCTGTGTCAAACATCACACCTCCAAGAAGTCAGCTTTTCACATTTTTTTTTTATCAATTGCTGTGCATTTTTAAAATTATACAGTTGGTTTTGCATGGTTTTCATCGCTAGTCTAGGGTAATCGAAGCAACTCAGCTGGCCTCTGATTGCTCTCAATTTAAGTAAAAAATTGAGAGCAATTTCGCTGCTGCTGGCCATGCTCTCTATTACGCTACCGTTGATTTTTTTGCGGTTCTCCCTCGCCTCAAGTACATGGCAAGAGACTGTTTGCCATAGTTTCCCACTGATAAGCCCAGCTTTCACGCCACCTTATGCACAGGTGATGGAATGCTTGTTGTGGCGTGAGATGGTTACCATGGTTACCATGGTATTTGCACAGGCATTTCTCTGGCTTTACTTTACACAGAACAGGTCTGGCTTTTCTCCTGCCTTCCTCCCAGGTTGTGAGGTTGGTCAGAGCCGGGTCATTTTAACCACCATTTTACTCCGGCTTGACATATTTACACAGAAATCAGCCCCGAGTCAGATCCACCAGTAACTCGGTGTAAATGCTCTGTGTAAAGACGGCTTGTCTTGAATGGAATGTCTTGAAATTTGAAAATTTGAAAAACCTGTGGAGATTGTAATTCAATCTATTCAGAAGTTACGCAGAATGAATTAGCAAATGTATCACAGTTTCTGTTTACATTTTAAATTAATCAAATTGATGAAATCAAGCCTGATACCAGTATACAATTGTATATAAGAAACTGAGTGTAGTAGCTTGAATTATAAAGTAGATCGCTCTGGTCCTCAGTTCTGATTGACTGTTAATTTATACATTAATGCGCTAACTGAAAATCACCACTCATAACAGTACTAGAACTACATTGCTATGCAGAAGAGTAACATTTAAATATTATTATTATTTAATTATTATTCATTAAAAATAAAAGTTAGATTTATTGTTTGTTACTGCAGTTTTATAAAAGCAATAAGCCACTCAAGGCTGTGATTTACAGTGTTTTTAGAGCAGCTAAGAGGCATTGTTAGGCACAGCATGATGCCTAAATAACCTCTCTCTCTCTCTCTCTCTCTCTCTCTCTCTCTCTCCCTCTCTCAGGCACGTACAAGTTTCAGAAGACGGAGATGCGTCGGGAGGGCTTTGACCCCAGCATGGTGTCAGACAGACTATACTTCCTGGATCCCAGCAGAGGGCGCTTTGTGGAGCTGGACGAGGAGCTGCACCGCTCCATCGTCTCAGGGAAACAGAAATTGTGATGACCAGGCTGGCCGCCACATCTACACACATGTATACAATAACGCGCAAACACATACACAGAGACACACACACACACACAGACACAGGAAAGAAGAAAAAACTGTGAGGCCAGGATAGCAGAGTGCAGATCCGATCCGTGTCCCCACATACACAAACAAACAAATACCTATAAAGTTATAGCCATACACACTCATACACCCCTGCACCCATGCAAACACACTGGCAGTCTCACATGCCAACACATGTACACACACACACACATACACATGTACACATGCTATTCCCAAAACTACCTTGCTCCTCAATCCCTAAAAGCAAACTTGAACCCCCCCTGCCTCTCACACACACACACACACACACACACACACACACACACCGCTCCATCCCTTCTGAAATCTCCCAGGCCACGCCTCTCGCTACCTCAGCAAACACAGAGAGAGGCAGCAACCCAGTAACCAGGTCTCATTGGGTCTCACACCAGTCCAACACCTTTAAACTTGAAACAACCCTCCATTGCCACACAATCCCTCTCCACACAGACCTCCGCTGAAATCCTCAAACACAACCACACACACCACACTCCCCACACCCCCACACACCTCCCCCAGTCATGTTATAGTCCAACCTGGACCCCCAAACCTGATGCTTTGCCGGGGGGGGGGGGGGGGGGGGGGGGGGGGGGGGACGACACCACCGGCAGAGAAGAGGAGTAACGGGGTGCCTGGCATCCAGAATGCAAAAACTAGGAACTACAGATAACCACAAACCTAATGGATGTTGAGGAGGAACATGGATACAGTGGATACAGTATGTGGCACAATGGAGGGACCTTTGAGGACCTACACTGTCTTTCTGTTTGTCGTTCTGTCGGTGAGATTGTTTTGTGACGAGACTGGAGGTTACACCGTAGACTTAACCTGCACAATTAGCCAGCGGTGGCACAACCATGTCGGTAACACACTGCATCTTCCCTCTACCCGCGGTTAAGTTTCAAAAGTGTTTCCTTGTTTTCCTTCCCCCTTCTCCTCATTTCCGCCCCCCCCCCCCCCCCCCCCCCCCCCCCGCTCTTTGCCCCTACCTGTGGCTTTGAGCCGGCTTTTTGAGTTTGAGAAGGAAATGAGGACAAGGACGGCAAGGTGGTTTTGAAAAGGGAACAATGTGAGGATGTGAAGGATTTTGGAAAGACTTTTCACATCTAACCCACGGTCAGAGAAGTTAAACCAGACCAGTGGTTGAGGCTGAAAGATTTTATGAAGTGCAATAGGGCTCCAGTGTTCGCAGTGCAATAATCAGCCACACCGAGAGCTGATATAAAACAAAGCTTTCTATTTAAATATGTCTGCATTACACCAAATATATTTAAGTTGTAGTCGTTTTTTTTTTTACATATTTAAGAAAAAAGAAAGTGTGAGTGATGTATGTTATTGTTGTTGTAAACATCAAAGCTTTCTCTTATGTTGTAGTGCAAATGTATCAAGTTATGTTTCTGCCACGACGTTTCTGCTTGGCATATAACTCAACCCGTACTCTGGAAGCACTTGGAGTCCTCAACAATGAAGCTGCGATATGCATTCAATATCAGCCGCTGGAACACAAAGTGATCTGACTGTTTCAACCCTGGGTTAAATATGTGGAGCTGCTTCCATAAACAGGGCTTGAGCCTAGACTAACAAACGTTTTTTAAATTAAGATCTCGGCTAAAAGTATTTATTCTAGGAGTTAATCCTTGCTTATGGAGCTGATGATGTGCAGTGTTGGTTCTCTGGGTGTATTGTGCAGGTTTTGTCCCAACGGTTGACTTCACTTATTGTAAGGTGTGTATATTCTTCTAAACCACATGAAGAGGACCTGACTGAAGAGAGAGAGAGAGAGAGAAGCACCAATCGCCTGATCTGCGAGGACTCTGTTTTTCAACGAATACGATATTCTGGTGCTATAACGAGGAATAGCCTGCCAGATTCAAGAGAGCCAAACGATCCAAAGATTCCAAAAAAAAAAAAGGGAGGAGCGGGAGATCGGAGCAGCGGATGGGGACGACGTGGAAATTGACAAGTGAGAAGAAGGGAAAAATATGCTTCGTCATCAATGTTTTATCTGTGGTTTGTGGTAGTTGTCATCAGAGGTTGTAGCAGCATGAATGAGCATCATCGACCACAAGCAGAGCACTGTGCCTTACTGTGAGTTCACCTCCCAGATTCACAGGCCCTGGCCCACACATAGTATCCCAAGTGGCCCCCCTACGTTTGGCCCCTATTTAGTCTCACATATACCCTTTACTCTGTTCATTTAGCTCCTAGCTACAGTACCGTATTTCATTTGTTTGTCTCCAAGTGCCCTCTCACAGCACCCCAAGTTACTCCGCTTCTTTGGCCCTTAGCTGTCCTACACACAGAAAAATAAAGGTGCTCCGAAGTGATGCCATAGAAGAACCATTTCGGGTTCCACAAAGTTCTTTAAAGAACCATTTCTGCACTCCTTTGCTTAGACACCTGCATTGTGGTTTTTTTTTATCTGCCCTTGTATAGCCTCATTTGCAATTGCACAATATATACTATGGAGGGGTTTGGTTATTTTCCACATTTATGCCATCACCCACCATCCAATAACTAAGAATTAAGAACCTTTTAATATTCCAAAGAACCTTGGTGTATTATAAGGTTCTTAATTGGTTCTTTGTGGAGCCAGAAATGGTTCTTCTATGGCTTTATTTTTCTGTGTACTCCTATTACTCCCTTTGTTTTGTCTCCTATTTGCTTGGGCCTTATCTTCCTCACTTCCTTGGTTTGTCCCCTAATGCCTTCCCCACCTCTGTCCCTAGAGTCGCTTGTTCCCCAGTAACTGTAACCTTCATTGTTCTTCTAGCTTTCTTACTCCTCACACCTTACTTGGGTTGTCTCATAGATATCGTTTGCCCAAGCCTCCGTAAGCTCAGCACCTTACTCCGATAGAGTCATGACTAGCGACCTTTTAACCTTCGTCATCATTCTGCCGACCTTCTCATTCCCTTCCCTTTCTCTCTCTCCACTCCATCTACAACCAACATCTTTCCCCATCTTTCCCTCGTTCCTCTCTTTTTCTGATCCTGGCCCTCCATCCCTTCGACCAGGCACCTCTGTTTGATCCTTGCTGTCTCTGTCAGGTACCATGCCTCACTCTCTGCCATGTCTGCTTCATCTTGCTACGTTAACGTTGATCCAGACATTGATAAAAAAAAAAAAAAAGAAAAAAAAATAGTAGTGGAATACATTTCAAATTTTTCCCAATTAATGAAGTTTGTCGAGTGTTTGATTTAGGTTTGATCTGGGAGGTTTTGTGTCCGCTTTTGAGATTGTTCAGGTGGTCTGGTGACATAAATCAAGCGCACCTCAAACTACACACTCAAAACTGTTTTCAAATATCGTTTTGCTGATGTCTGTTGTGTGTACTCTACCATCACCCCTTGACTTTTACCTTACCTTTTAAGGCTACTAGGCCACAGCCCAAGTCGCCTACACTGCAGCAGTAATCCACGAGGCAAGTGTATTTCATAGAGATGTATGTTTGCTCTAATGTCAAACACTTACCCAAGCACTGAGATCTGACAGCTGGCTGCAGTGAAGACGACTTGTTATTCCACACAGTTGTACTGTGGCAATGCTGAGGCTCATGGTAGTTTGTTTTCTGCAGGCTGAATCTCAATAAGCTAAAATGGCTTCATTCCCCTCAAGTTCATGCTTTGGACTGACTGACACAGTTGACCTCGACAGGTGCAATCTGATTCCTGACAGTGATCTTCCACATTGCTGTCCCCTATCTTTTTCCCTTCAGAGCAGTGTCTGTTTGGTGAAAGGATATTATTTAAAGAAGAACAACAAAGCCTTTTTTACAGAAATTGAGATTCACTCCTGCTTCCTCTGTACGCACACCTGGCAAGCAGGTGGTCTTAGTTCAAAGAGTCTGTCTCTCTCACTGTATTTATTCTTAATGATGAGTGTGAAATGTTCTCACGAATGTTTGAAAAACAAATGAGTGACCAATGATGACGTTGTTGTAAACTAAAGAGTGATTTACGTATCTAGGGGAACACAGTTTGGCTGTTATGATGCTTCTGACTCTGAGGGTTGCACTTGTCAACCCTGACCACCAGGGGGCGCGTGACTAAACAGCCCCACAGCAGAGCAATCTGAATATGATGTTTCCATTTTCACTTTTTTTAAAATAACTTTAAATTATTTTTAAAGAACTGTTAATTATAGTTTGATTGTTTCACTGCTATATGTGTTTGTTGTTGTTTTCTCTGCGTGAAATCATAGCTTTGTGATATTGGTATGAAGGGGATTCATGCATGAATGGAGGACAATCGAGAGCAGCCATTATAATCAAGTTTGGATTGTAATGAAAAGGCAATTGGTTTTCTCTACCTTCATAAAAGTCACTAGGAGCCAGCAAAGGTCTTCCTTTTCTGGGTGACATTGCCTGTAGATGCTGATCTGGAGCCAATTTGCCGTTTCCCCACTAATAAATAATGTTTTGGAAAGGAGATGGGAAGCTGGATTCATGTCAGCACTAAAAAGCTAGAACAGCTGAGGGCCTCCAGGGAGTGAATGGGTGTTGAGGTTTTGAGTCGCCTGTTTGACCAGAGGGGGGCGCTGTGTCCTCGCCAATCATTGTAATGTATTGGACTTCCTTGGGCAAAGGGGTGTCTGACATATTCATATACAAGTTGACATACCATTGCTTTACCATGTAGTCTTTGGATGATCTGTGATAATGAAACAGTCAAGTCCTTGAAGAATGCATGATAATGACTAAATAAACAGCAGATACAAATTTAATGCTAGACATGAAATGTTTGCTCATGCCATGAGAACCTCTACTTTATGTTTCAAAATGCAAAATGTTTTCTTTGTTTTTTTTTCCTTTTTAGTAAAACCAATGGATTTAAATGTCATGTGCTTGTTTCACTGGCCTTTAGACATGACAATGGGTTAAAATCACTGGACCCTATTTATTTTCAAAATTTTCAGCCTAGGCATTCTGAACAAGATATCAATCAAGACATTTTTTTACATTGTAATCTGACAGATTAAACTGATTTAAGGTCAGCCCTCACTACATTCAGACAGTAAATCCAGTCAGCACATGGTTGTTGATGTGATTGGGGATAAGTTTATTCTAATTCTATTATAGTGGATATTTACTGCCATTCAAAGATACCAGTATGTTTTCTGATTGTTTCATATCAGTTGTCTGGTATCCTTAACAGCTCCAAAGGGAACAATTTTGTAAAAATTGAGAAAGCTATTTAGTCTTCTTATTATCCATTCAGAAAAACGCTAAAACCATCAGCTTCAACCTGTGACCAGTCTTACCAGATCATAATGAGATCAGATCATGATTATGTGATTCAAGATCATTACCCATCAGTAGATCACCAACCCATAGATCAGTGGTCTCATGGCTCATGAAGACAGACTGAGGACTTGTGTATTTAAACTCGTGTGTGTCTCTCTCTGGTCTTACTGCCCCTCATACCTATGATCCCCATTTCTCACCCAGCTGTTCACATATTGCACTTTTTGTTTGTCTTTTTTCCCTGTTGTGGTACTCAGGAACATCACCATCAAGCAGCGCTAGAGACGGAAATGAGTTTGTTTATGTCTGCCTGTATGTGTGCACGTGTGAAAGGGATAACGTTTTTTTGTTCTGTTTTGTTTTATTTTTTGTTATTGTTTTCTTTCGTTGCGCAGGCGGCAGCTCTAAGCATGTGCAGAGTGTGTAGGGGAGGTCTGTGAGGTGTGCTGTGTGTGTGACACACACACTGATGTCCTCTTGTCCACTGATGGCTAGCTGTATACATCATGCTTTTCAAGAAAACTGAAATAAAAGCAATGCTGCAAATGGCAAATCATTATTAATAAAAACTATTTCAATTGTTGACTTTGGGTCTAGGCTGAAGTGCTTTTTTCATCTTATGATCAAGCCGATTTCATTCTGTGATTATATTTTGATTGGCATAAGACTGCTGTGCTTGGCTGAGTCAGTTTGATTTTGATTGTGATCCTATTTAAAACTTGGAAATTGTGCTGGCAATATCCCAGCTGTATGCTGATACCAAGGCCAGTTACTCTAAAAAAAGGCTGTGTCATTTCGTTGTACCAAATATTAGGTTAAGCAGTTCATTTTGGGTCATTTTGTTTGGCTGGCTCCATGGTGCGCTGCAGTTTATGTAAGAAAACAGCCGGGTCAAAACCCGAGGGACAAAATCAGAATAACTTTAGTCACATTCAATAAAGATACAACAATTTGTCTTGATGACATTTGGTGCGGAGACATATTGACAGTTGACAGAGTTTTGCAGTGAATTCTGACACACGATACAAGGAACGCAGGTCATAACATACAGTGTCAAAATGCCTTATTTTTAACAGAACAAATAATGGATTCATAGCAATGCTTTAATTAAAACAACACCTACAGAAGGTTCAACATTAAGTTCTCGCGTCCTGCGAACACCAAACCCACTCTCAACATTTACCGCACCTGTACTCACTCTACTCCTACACTGCAGTGACACTGTGCCTGCAATTAACGGCACACGCAGCCCACAACATCCATTCCCACCTCACCCTCAATTTCAACAGTAAAGGCTAATGGGCTGGCTGACACTGATGGCTTGAAGTGGGAGGCTCAGCAGTTGAGATTATAAACATGTTTGTTTTTTATCCTCACACAATATTTACCTTATATTGTTTAACTTAATGTTAATATGTGAACCTGTTAGTGAACGATGTTCTGAGTCATTTGTTTTTACTCTTCAGTCCCCTTTGAGACAACAAAGTGCAGAGTGACAGTAAACTAAGAGCATGGCGGCTGTTAGATGGGAAGAAAACAGACAAGAAAAAGGATTTCTTTTGACACTGAGGAAAATATCACTGGAACTTTAAAACAAGTTTGAAAATGAACAACTGAAACTCTGGGTATGTCTAATATCTCTTCAGTCACTATGTGAAGCTTGGCGTAAGTTCAATCAGGAAGACTTTTTCACTCTCATTCATTCCCTCTGCCCTTTCATTCACTTTTTCCCACCCAATCAGTTAAGGCTACACCTCTTTGGTTCTACTTCATTCAAATTATCCCTCCACCCTTTCATTCACTACTTACTATGCAATCAGTTTAAATCTTAAGAAGGCAGCACCTCTTCGGCCCGCATCATCCAATCAGCTTAGCTTAAGTGTTTCCTCACCTTCTCTCACACCCACTTGGGAACCAATCACCACTCGATGCACTCTTTATTACATCAATCAGCTGTTTGTATATACCTGTCATTCCAGTTGCTGCTGCTGGTCTGCACCCCACCACCTCTCCCACCAACAGCATCAAGGCTCCATGTGGATATGGAGAGGGAAGATACATCTACATCCCCGGGTTGGTGGGGTCATTATTTTTGGCCAATTATGTGGCTCTTCTCCCCATAATTGGGCAATAGCTTTATTATTATGTATATATATATATATTTGCTTGTTGTTTGTTTTAATGTGCAAATAAACTAAACTAAACTACGCCAAAGTTTTGATCAAAGTTTGATTTGTAAACCTAGTCTCCCTTGAATTAAATATATTACAATGATGACTATCAGTTGCTAGTTGTGCAACTTGTCCTGTGTTTTATGTAAAGATTACCATAGACAGTCTTCAGTCCAAGCTAGCAGTGAAGTCAGTGTTCCCCCTTAATGATACTGAAGGCCAGCATCATGATGGCCCTTAATAATGTCCTCAAATGTCTCACTCATCAGTCTCTCACTGAAAGAAAGTGGGCACCAAGGTCAGACCTGTGATGCACAACTTATTGACCCTTCTAGGCTCATTCCCCATGGTGTTTATTCCAGTATGGGACAAAATGGCCAAAGTCTTGACTTGGGAAACAGATGTGTATGTGGATGTAAGAATAGCAGCTGATGCTAATAAACATGCCATCTTCACAGACTGTGGCAAGCTTAATATAATCACACAGGTGGGCCTTCCTCGGTTTACGAGATCTATTCCAGTACCGATGGTAAGTTAAGGCTAAGTCGAGGTTGTTTTGGAAGCAGTTTGTCACACGTCTTAACTCTACCTTCAACAGTTGACTACTGTCCTCCGGTCCTTAGCCATGATTGGCTAACAACTAGGTGGGTGGGTCGGGAGAAAAACAAACATTGCCACAGACATTGCCAGTCTGTACCTGTCTGTTCCCTGCTTACAGTTCAGTTTAGGCTTGGGACAGATACCCTCTCTCTATCTTCCATTCCATCCATCTCTTCCTCCTTTTCTCTACACAGCCATGAGGATCACTGTGGTCACAGTTGTCATGGTGATATTGGGTGTGATGATGGTGCACGCGGACATCCAGCCACAGAGAGATTTCAACCTGCAGAGGGTAAGATGCAGACATACACACATATTCAGTTGTCCACAAAGTTGGTACCATAAGTGTATTTAAGTAGAGCAGTTGAAAAAAATTCCAATTATTAAGTTAAGGAGGTTTTAGAATTACGAGAAGGTGACATCATACTGTAGGTGAGTCAGGGTGCATCGCTTGTTTGAGTTGTCAGACGGTCATGCTGCTTCTCTGCTCCTCCCCTGACCTCATTATTTGATGTTTAACAGGTGACTGGTTCTCAGAAGGAACACTGTGTTCTGATGCAGTGTGTGTGTGTGTGTGTGTGTGTGTGTGTGTGTCTGTGTGTGTGTGTCTGTGTGTGTGTGTCTGTGTGTGTGTGTGTCTCTGTGAATGTGTGTGAGAAAGAAAGAGAGCAAGACAGAATCTGTGTGTGAGTGTTTGTGTTTTTGAGAGAGAATGTATGTGTATGTGTGAGAAAATGTATGTTTGTCGGATCCTGTTTGTGTGTGTGTGTGTGTGTGTGTGTGTGTGTGTGTGTGTGTGTGTAATCAGAGTTTGAGAACAGTTGTTCAGTTGGCTGCAGTAGCTGATGGAACAAAAACAAACAATTATGGGTTGAACTCTTGTCTCAACACTGACACACAAGAACCGTTATGCTTAATAAATTAGTAAATCCTTAATTTCTTGGTAACATTTCCTGAACCTCATCTGCAAAATCCGTCTTTTTTTTTTTGCCACTTAGCAAACCTGATGTGATGTAAATTGGATAGTTGGGAAAGCAAAATATAGGATGTCAGTAGAGAGAACCAGTCAGAAACTAAAGATACAATTGTCTTAAATCTTTCTTTTCCCTTTTAATTTTCTTTTTGGCATTTTTGCCTTTATTAGATAGTTCAAATTTTAGAGAGACAAGAAATATTGGGAGAGAGAGGGGAGGACAAGCAACAAAGGTCCTGAACCAGATTCAAACCCAGGATGTGGCATTTACATGGCACCAGAATGCCCCAACCTTATAATTTACTTATCTTTTCTTATCTATCTGTAAATGTCTTCTACAACAGGCTGAGGCAGCTCAAAGAAACTGCAAAGGATGTTAAGAAGTTGTTTTGTTTTTTAGACATTATAAGCATATTGTCCCCAGGAGAATGTCTTATGTTATTTCCCTTGTCTCCGCACTTTGCTAACACTGATCTGTGGCTATGCAGACTGGTGAAGGCAGGATGGAGGACGTCCCATCAGAAATCAAAATCCCTCCATCCAGTCTGTGTCTTTGAGGATCTAGGAACGGATATGAGGAAATGCTGTGGCTCCGTGGTTAAAACATGGCACTAACACTGCCCACTTGTTTTCCCACGGGGGCCATTCATGCTAAAAATATACTCTAAAGTGCTGTGGATAAAAACATCCACCAAATTGCATATGTTACATAAATGAAGAGAGGAAATCACTTTTTTTCTGTGCATAATATGCTGGGAGACAGATGGCTGATTTAAGCCTCCTATTATGTTAAAATTAACTAACGTCTTTTATGTTTAGGGTCAGATTGACCCCAGCAATTTAAACCTACAAAGTTTAGGTTTCAGCGGCTTTGTATCTACTGACCATCTTAATGGCTTTGTATTACTGAGTAGTGATTAATGATTAGAAAAAAAGGTGAAATACACATTAAATCGCTCGTATTTACAATACTGGTAATGTAGGGTTTTTTTAACAGTGTTTTTCAGTCAGTCAGAGTTGCAGTAGGTCACACTGAATTGGTGACTAGGTGTTTGCATTTCCATGGATTCATGTGCCTGCATGTGTGTGTGCTTGTGTCTTTTTGACAGGTTGAGCCGGGAATATTTTAATCCTGATTATAATTTTATTCAGTAGATCCAAATAAAACATTTAAAGTGTGTGTGTGCAGTTGCATGTGTGCATGCATGTGTAGTTCATGTATTTATGTGTGTGTGTGTGTGTGTGTGTGTGTGTGTGTGTGTGTGTGTGTGTGTGTGGTCGTGTGTGTGTGTGGTCGTGTGTAGTTTGCAGGGAAGTGGTACCGTGTGGGCCTGGCCTACGATTCTCCAGGCTTTGTCCCCTACAGAGACAAACTGAGGATCTCCATGGGCATGATCACACCGCAGTCAAACGGCAACGTTAACCTCACCATGTGGGCGATCCGGTGAGAGTGTGTGTGTGTGTGTGTGTGTGTGTGTGTGTGTGTGTGTGTTTGTGCCCACAGGTATACGCATGGGCATATATGCGTATGTGTGAGTGGGAGGGTCACAAAAGTGTGTGTACTAGTCAAAGAAGAGCGAGGAAAGAATGCAGAGGAAAGACAGGCATGCAGCTTGGTTTAGAAAGACAAGAATTCTAATGCATTTTTATGTATATGGAAAATAGATGTGAAACTTGAAACTTGAAACTAAAGAGACCCTGTATCTCCTCTGTGTGCTCCAGACCTACAGGCTGTCACAGCAAGCTGTACCAATATGAGAGGACGACCGTACCTGGCCAGTTCACCTACTTCAGCGCACGTAAGTCTCTGCTCATTTCTGGTCTTACTATAACCAAACCAGTTATCACCTTCACAAGATATTACCTCCTTTCTGGTCTACACCTCAGAAGAAAAAAAGAGGGGGGTTGATGCATGAACGTGAAAAGATACAAAATCTTGTATCTGCTGTGTGACATTACAGTTTCCATTAGAATATAGGCATTTGGCTGACATGCAATGAATGGAGCAGTAAAGTATGCTTAAATTCCTAGATCAGCAAATTACAAGTAACCAACAGTAAGGAGTGCAAGGGTGAAAGCCACGGTGCCTAGACAATAGATGTGACATTATATTCCTCTGTTCTCTGAATATTCATTTATTTTAGTGTAATATTGTGAAACAGAAATAGAAGTGCAAGGTGTAAGGAAATATATGCACTTGTTTTGTAGTTTAGACTGAATGAAAATTGTCATGGATTTATGTCACTATGTGATTTACAGCGTTTGTTTTGGTGTTGTTGTTTTTAACTCTTTACTGTCCAGTTTTTAAGTTGTCTTGGCCAGGACTCCCTTGGAAATTAGATTTTGAATCTCAATGGGATTATTTCCTGGTGAAATAAAATAAAATAACATATAATTAAATAAAATACAAGCAGATATTTTTTACTTTTTTTTCTTTTTTTGCACAAGAGGGCTATGGTCATTGCATGTTGTTTAAGTTGTTGATTCTGTTATAACTTATGTGATGGAGTAATGTATATTTTGAGGATTGTTTTTTTTTTTTCAAATACATATGCATGATCTGACATCATAGAGAGCCAATGACTCACATTTTGCACATCCTGTATATATGCTGTGATTCACAAATTTTATGCTCACATAGTTATATATTGCACATATCTATGTAGCTTTATTTATTTCCATACTGCATGTATTTGCATATTTCTCATATGCTTTAATGTGGTACATATTTTTCATATTTTCCATTCATTTTCTTTGTCTCAGTATGTTCTACTGCTGTCATTTTGCAAAGACTGATTACATACTGTAAATTTATATATTGTCTTTTTTCCTTTCATATATTTTTTCTTAATATGTTCTACTTTTGAAATTATTGGTTGTGTTATGTTTTATACCGTTTAATACCGCCAAATTGCTCTTATTAATATCCTATTTTTCTTTGCATTATCCTGTTAATTGCTCCTGTAAACGACCCAATTTCCAGAATGGGATCAGTAAAATCTAATCTAATCTAATCTAATCTAATCTAACCTAATATAATATAATATAATATAATATTAAAAAAAACAAAGTCTGCAAATGGTCGGTTCCTTCATTGTGCAGATTTTACACACAGAATTTAAATGGACAAAAAGGCCAGTCCCATTCATTCCCAGACAAACTGACATTCAAGACTGCTCATCTGAATCTTTTCTATCCTTCTCAGGCCATAACAAGATAAAGGACATCACAGTGGTGGAGACAAACTACACTGAATATGCTTTGGTCCTCAAACACAAGAAGTTTGAGAGAGAGTACACACAGGTGGCTCTTTATGGTAAGACACACACACATACACACATACAACTTTACATTCTACTTAAAAGAGTGAGCGCCACTTCTAAAACTGTGCATGTTTCTTCACTAGGTCACTGTTCATCCAACCCAATATAAATATGTCAGTGTCTGTCTATATCTGCCTGTCTGTCTGTATTTCTATATCTCTGTGTGTGTTTGTTTGCAGGTCGTTCTCAAAGGGTCAAACCTGAGATCATTCAGAAGTTTAAAACCTTTGCCACATCCCGCGGTTTCCCCAGAGAGTCTATTCTGACACCGCCTCCTGCAGGTAAGCAGGGGGAACACACTATTGTCACTTCCACTTATCGAAAACACATATGCATGTACACACACACTCACATACACACACACACAGATAATGTCTAAAATCATCATACACTGAACCTTCATAATTCTTGCTGGTTTCTCTTTGTGTATAAAACAGAGAATTGTCCACCATCAGGCTCTGGACGCTAGGTGAGTCTGTTTCTATTATATTCAATATTTTCAATGCTTATCTGAAAGCCAGGGTGTTGTGTGCGGAAACAGACTTCTGTCCAACATATCATCAGTTTAACTTTATTTCTGTTGTTCCCTCTAGATTCCCTGATGTACCTGTAGATGTTTATGGCACCAAAGTCTGCCATGCTGCCCCAGCTCCAAGCACTTCAGTCCACCGTTTTTCAAGACTATGAACTCATATACAATATATTCACTCAGCCAACATTTAATCAGCCTTCCGGCTATACAACAAGAGTGGATAAAGACAATCAATTACAAACATTGTTGATGGAATTTATACCTTAATTGCACCATTATTTTCATAATCCTACTATTTCAAAGTGCTGGCATAGCTGAATAAACAGTGTTCACTTCCAGGCTGAGTGTGTGTGTGTGTGTGTGTGTGTGTGTGTGTGTGTGTGTGTGTGTGTGTGATGGTGGTGTCAACATCTAAAATGAGATTTTCTGCCACTTGGAGGTGACTTCCAGGATCCCAAAGTTTCACATCAGGTACAGCAGAGCCACGTAGCTTTATGTTGGGGAGGTTTCTTTGGGACCACAATTGTATGACAATGATTTTACCCATTTTCATAAAGTGGCAATCCACAAGATCCTAGTTTTTTGACATATGACATTCAGCAGTTATTGCTGTGGTTTTTCTGCACTGCACTTCCCAATGATCACTTTGCAATCAAACAGTTTTTTTGTCTGTAAGTTCTATTTATTCCAAACAAACTGCTGTTGCTGCTACCGGAAACATAAATCTGTAAGTTCTTCTTCTATGTATTCCAAACTGCTGTTGCTGCTGCCAGAAAGATAAAACGCATCACTTGCTGCACCCCAGAGGATTTTTCCCAGGAAAGCCCTACCTGAGACTGGGTGTTTAAAATAGCTCCTTTTTTTTTTAAGATTATTTTTTGGGGCATTTTGCCTTTATTGGACAGCACACAGTAGAAAAAGACAGGAAATATTGGGAGTGAGAGAGAGGGGGGGGGGGGGGGGGGGGGATCACGAGGCTGCATTCGAACCAAGGACGTCACAGTTACATTATATCCGCCTTAGACCACCGTTCCACCAGGACGCTCAAAATAGCTGTGAGCTTGGACTAAAAAGGTACTATCTAGTTTTTACTAACTAGATTTTTTTTTTTAATCAAAATTGAGTTATCCACAAATTAAAGGAATAGTTCATCCAAAAATGAAAATTCTGTCATTATCTACTCATCTATCTACTTTTTTTTGTTTAAATAATGATGACGGCCTTTAACTAGCTAGATTAGCTTGATATCATCCATCTTCTTCACAGATTCTCTTGTGTATCAAAGATCTCTCTCTCTCTCTCTCTCTCTCTCTCTCTCTCTCACTCTGTAAAACAACACAAAATTGGCCTACATAAAACATTTTAAAGTAGAAATGGGATAGGTCTCTGTTACTCTTTCTGTTTGCACATTGTTCTCTATTGGAACCTGACTAATTACACCAATGAGAAGCTATGGAAGTCAGTACTATCTAAGTACCCCAAATATTTACTAAAAATCTAATCTTATTTATTTTAATGAAAATTCAGTAGAAGACCAGATGTTCAGTTGACGTGATATTTCAAAAGTAGATAAGATGTTCATCGTCCCACAGTGATGACTGTGTTCCTTTTAAAATGTACAGATGTTCAAATCAAATACGTGTCAGCAGAGAGAAAGAGAGAGACAGAATGACAGAGGGGAACAGCAGCCACATCAGTAGAAAAAGAGGAACAAAGGGAGAAATAGAGACGGGTTGGGGATCAAGGGAGGGGGGAAAAAGTCCAGGAAGAGGCTGTCCAATCCATCCTCATGGAATTCTGGAAGATGACAGCAGTAGAGAAGGAGAACTACAAAAATATGTGCAAAATTAGATCTAAGTAAATTGAGCCTTTCTATATGCAATTTCTATAATTCTTTTTTGCCTACTAATTATCAGCCTCTCAGCTTGTGACATGTATTGATTGGTTGTTTGTTTTAGCCTCAAATTCTGAAGTCCAGTGCTTCTCTGATTATTGGCTGGACAGTTAGATCATTAGATCAACAAACACACAATCATATGTACACACACTTTCGTACACACACACACACACACACACGAGAAGAGATTGAGAGATAATCAGAACTTTGCTCTTTTAGTTGTGTGTGGGGTTTTTTCTAGAGCTGTGGGAGGGAATTTATGGAGGGACGTTCAAACCACATACATGATGTGTCAGCTTGATCCAGAATGGCCGGGTCAGGGGTGAGAGACAGAGGGAGAGGAAGCGATAAGTGAGGGGCAGAACCTCAGTCCTCTCAGAGACGGGTGGACAGACAGGCTGATAGGATGGAGACAGAAGTGATTGTGGTTCCTCTTCTGGTCCTGGGGTGGGTCTGGACCCTCCAGGGGGTCCCCGTGCTCCCAGAGCCTCTCTACCCAACACAGGAGAACTTTGATCTGGGCCGGGTGAGTGGCTGAGGTCTCCAGTTCTGCCTACCAACAATATAGGTTTTATTATTTTACTTAACATGTGTTACTTTCTTTCATCTTTTAGTCACATTATTCATCTCTATCTCTCTTGATTTCTGATGAATGTTGTTGTGATTTTTCTGTTTCCTTCCTGTGTTTACCTCCCCATTTTCTGTTTCCAATGGCCTATGTTACTGTAATACCAGTAAAAATTAGGGTATCCAGTTATATGCAGTGCCAGAGTATCCCTTTCCTTCACTTGATGTCAACGGCTCCCCTCTGTGGCCATTTTACAGTGGGCATTTGGTGTCCCTCCCAATAAACATCAAGCGCAATTCAACTGGGGATGCAAAGTGGTGCAAAAGAATCCCACACTGAAATATCTAATAGGGATGCACCGATCAGGTTTTCTGAGGCTGATTGCACTTGACTATACTTGGCTGATTTTTTAACAGTGTGATCGGCCGATCAGCAAACCGATCACTGATTGAAATTAGGCATTTTACCCAGACGTTCTACTAACAACAGCACATCATGTGAAAGTGCACAGCAAGCAGAAATAGTAAAATTCAAGTACACAGATTGTTCTTATGGCTACATGACTTAGCTGGTCTATCCAATTCAAACCTAGAAATTATATGTTAGCGTGTTTGATGACTTATGAGCTTACTCACCTATTGCCACTGGTAGCACATTTTTCTTTGCAGCGGCACCGGCTCTGCCTTCTGTCCAATATAAACTGGTTCTAATTTCTCAGGGAGAAATCCATAATTGAAGAGGCAGACATACCAATTTCTCTGCCGACAGTGGCCTCAATAGACCACAATGCAATGCAGCCAGAAGACATGTTCATTTTGAATAAGGTGTGCAGCCATGATCATAGACACTCTCCAGTCTTCACAAACTAGTTGGCTCGCTAGTTATCTTTATATGCTCATGTGCCTACTTTTGATCGAAAGCAACAAGTTCAAACCCCTTCGCTGGGGCTTGTCAAAAGTCATTCTGGGAAATGTAGGAAATCACTAACTGAAGTCATAGTAGATGAGACAGGTTGAGGGAAAGTGGGTACACCAAAAAAAGTAAATTACAACACTACATCATGAAACAACTCTTGGATCGCAAATTTGTGATATCTAACAGCGTATCCAAAGGTTTTTCCTTTAACCATGCCTGAATTCTTCATACTTTATCTCTCTCTCTCTCACTTATAATTTTCACTCTTTCATCTCTTTGTTAATTTCTTCCCCACTTTCTGTTTTGAGCTCTTTTGTCCCGCTCTCTTCTCCCTCTTCACCACCCTCTAGTTCCTCTGTGCTGTACCTCTCCTCCCCTCTCCTCTCCTAAGCCCACTCCTCCTCTCTCCTCTTCTATTGAGATGTTGCACGATATAGCAGGGGCAACTGCATGTACACACACACAAATACACAAAAACACACTTGTATAGATATATTTGTGTATAATAAATATATTTGTATGTCCCTTCCAGTTCCTGGGGAAGTGGTATGAGGTGGCCGTGGTTTCTACCTGTCCACATTACATGCAGCGTCAGAGAGGAGACCCGGCCATTGTTGCGCTGGAACTGCAAGATGCTATTTCTGAGGGCAAGGTCAAAATGACAGCCACCGCACTCAGGTAGGACTCATATATACACACACACACACACACACACACATAAACACACACAAAAGGTTTATTGAAGTTGAGTGTAAAATCGTGTGTGTGTGTGTGTCTAGGCATGGCTCATGCAAGCAGACATCCACAGATTACGGTTTGACTAACACTCCAGGACGATTCTTCTACCACGTTGCCAGTATGTTTCTCTCTTGACTAAAAGACAGCATGTTTGTTAAATCTATCAGCAACATGTTTCTGTGTGAGTCTGATGTGCCGCATGTTTTTCTGGGTGCTTTCCTCCCTGCAGGGTTCGGAGCAGATGTTGATTCCTATGTGGTTCATACCAGCTATGATGAGTATGCAACAGTGATTATGTTGAGCACAGGGAAATCACCAGGGGACAACAGCACTATAGTCAAACTGTACAGTGAGTATCTATCTATCTATCTATCTATCTATCTATCTATCTATCTGTCTCTCTGTCTCTCTCTCTCTCTCTCTCTCTCTCTAATTTAATATAATTCTGCCCCCTTTAGGTCGAACTATGGATGTGAGGGCCGCTGCGTTGGATGACTTCAAAACACTGGTCAGACAACAGGGAATGAGTAATGACACCATCATCATTAAACAGAACAAAGGTACACAGACACGCACATGCTCACACACACACGCATACACACACACATTCATAAAGTAACACACACCATCTCTCTCTCTCTTTCTCTCATATTCAAATTCAAATTTGCTTTATTGTATTCCTTTCTGATGTCATGGTATTTGTTGCAGCTGGTTAAGAAGTGCTCTCTCTCTCTCTCTCTCTCTCTCTCTCTCTCTCTCTCTCTCTCCCTCTCTCTGTCTCTCTCTCTCTCTCTCTCTCCCTCTCTCTCTCTCTCTCTCTCTACCCAGGTGAGTGTGTTCCAGGTGAGCAGCTGACAGAGCCAACTGCTCAGCCTCAGGTACTTACTTCACACTGTGATAACTACATTTATTAAAATCGCATTTACATTTTACTGAAACTACACTAATCCACATTTAGACTCATATCATCCATCCACTGTGTGCACTGTGCACATGTCAATCATTTGCCAAAGCAAAAAACATCTTCCCAGATTTTCACTCTTCAAAATCATCTCGAATGACACAATAAATAATTTTCCCATTTTCAATCTGGTCCATAGTCATCGTTCCCAGTTTTTGCTGCTCTGGTGTGTATTTTGGTTTCTGAACTGTATTTTGGTTGTGACTGTACCGTGACTGTGATTGTGTTTTTGTTTGCCCAGAGGTCTAAAAGCAGTGTGATGCTTTCTCAGCCTCCTGAAGAAGTGACGTCATTCACAGGACCAGGTGAGAGACGCGCTGACTCATTATTCCTCACATTACAGAACCCTGACCTCTCTCTCTCTCTCTCTCTCTCCTCCAATCCGTCTCTCTTCTCCCCTTCACCCTGTCCCTGTACTTCTCCTTTATACACATTGTCCATCTCTTGGCATTCCGTGTATTTCATTTTTAATTCAAATTCCTTGGTTATTTTGGGGAAGAATATATTTCTGATATACTAAAATTTGGGGTATGAGGTGAGGAAATGTGTTTCATTCTCTACCTCATTTAGTGAACAATGTTTACATATTCGTTCCTCTCTGGGGAGCCAGGTTTGTCTGTGACGGCCTTTTTCGATAGCCAGGTTATGCTTTGTACATAGTCAGTGCTTTTGTTTCAGACACAGTGGTCAGATAGTCTGCCTCTGTATATTTTCTGTTCAAGTCGAACTAACATTCCAGTTTGTGTTAGGTTGCAGTTGTTTTATTCCAACAGGAATAAAACTCTCTTTCATCCCTACAAACAGGGTTTCTGTCAGGGAAACAGCAACGAGTGTGAGGAGTACTGTGGGGTGTTCAAAGACGGTGAGAGGAAACACATGCACGCACATCTACAAATTCATCACTAAAGCAAAGAAACACAACACACAACAAATTAATAACTGTTTATTCAGTGTTACAGAGGGAGGTTCCTGAAGCCAAACTGAAGAGGACAGAAATTGGATTGGAGCTCATCACAAACAAACAAGCACCTCGTCAGTCCATGATTAGCATTGATTGTTTATGAAAAACAATATTATCTGTGAATAAAACATCATTCTTTTGTAAATGTATTTACTGTGTATGGATACATACGAATATATTTATGCATGTCTGCATAGTATGTAAGAGAGGGGTAATTGGTGCTATGTGTGTGCGTTTACACATACATGACAAGACTTGATATGTTAATTCATTTGTGATGTTGGTGTTTTGCAAATATAATTATTCATTGTTGATCTGAGTGCATTTAGTCTCTCATAGTACATGCTGCATATCTTAATGCTACTGTACAGATTTATATTTTTCCAAGTACAGTTGAAACATGTTACATCTGAACCTCAGACCAAAAAAGTAAAATATAGAAAGGCAAAAATGTAGAGGTCTTAACACAAGGACGGAGCAAGTAATAACTAAACCGTTTCTTTACACTTCACTTCACAATGGCTTTACTCCAGTTAAAGGAGTATTAAGTAATCTATGGCCTTTATCGACCTCTGTCAGCAACCAGGAGGAATTTCAACAACATTGGCAACAACTTTTTGGGCCAGAAAGCGAGTTTTGAAAGATAGAAATCTCAGCACCAGGCAAAGTAATTGTTACTACTACTAATTACTAACAAGGGTGTAGTAACACAATACAATCAGGAATGTATAAATCTAATGTACTAAAATTGAAAAAAACAAAAAAACATTTTCTGCTGTTTTCTTTACGGACATTGTTATGTTGAGCACTGAGGTCATTTATACAGTTATAATAAATCTTTTATGACAAATATAATATAATAATAATGAGGTTATAATAAATCATTGAGACCAAGATCATTATTTAGTTCCAGTGGTGAAAGTTTACATCCTACATAAAAATTCCTTAAAATGCATCACCTCATATTCTGTCATCATCTCTCATGTTAGTGCTTAGTGAGACATAATTAACCTAATTTCAGTTAACTAAACTTTACAGTAAAGAAGCCCTGTAATTTGTGATGCAATGGTGCCTGAAAGTTGTAAAAGCTTATTATCTATCTATAAGTCCATGTGCCTCTAGAGATAATACCTGTATATCCAAGGTTATAATGCAATGAAAAATCGTGAATTCAGGCTTTGAACTCCTCATATGGAGGAACTAATCGCCTCTTTGATGTCTAAAGTCGTCATGTAAAATCTCCATTTCCACTTCTCACAGGGTGAAATCTCATCCATTTATTAATCATTACTCTGTCAGATCACAACATGTATTGATTGGTTGATGTAACTCTGAAGTCCAATGTTTAACTGGTCAGCTGCTGAGGCAAGTCAGAGCACAGAGAGACAGACAGAGAAGCAGAACTTTGCTCTTTTTCTTGTTTGTTTTTTAGTCGGGTTTGGGAGTGGGTATATGGAGGGGGGCAGCCAAAGCACACATATGCCACAGGTCAATGGCCCCGTCCCCTTTTCGAAGGGCTGAGATGGGGGTGTAAGGCAGGGTGAGGAAAGGAGGGGTGGCCCTTTCCGGGGATTCAGCGTCTCAGAACCTCAGTCCTCTCAGAGACGGGTGGACAGACAGGCTGATAGGATGCAGAAAGAAGTGATCGTGGTTCCTCTTCTGGTCCTGGGGTGGGTCTGGACCCTCCAGGGGGTCCCCGTGCTCCCAGAGCCTCTCTACACCACACAGGAGAACTTTGATCTGGGCTGGGTGAGTGGCTGAGGTCTCCAGTTGTCTCCACTATCCATGAAGGATCATCTGTCTTCTCCCTTGCTTTCACGACTTGCTCTTTCTTGCGATCTTGCGTCTTTTTGGGCTGGGATACTTGCTCCTTATAGCGATGGAGAATAAGGAGTTTATTGGCTCCTGTGGCGTTACAATACTTCCATAATTTGATTATATAGATTATTTAATTTAACTTGGCCTACATTATTACTTTGTTTCACTTCATTTGTCTTTTCTTTTGCTCACTTTATCCCCTCTCCCACTACCTCCTGGAGTTAAAAACAGTTTTTATAGCTATCCCACAATATTGTGTCCTTATGGACATGGGAAAGATAATGGGCAAAAAGGAGCCTCTGGCCCACCTCTGTACTTCTTCTGTACTTTGTATTTCTATCCTTTTCTGACCTTCTGATTTGGAGGAGGCCATTCATGCAATTGATTCATATTTCATCTGGTCTTGACTACCATTAAACTTTACATTCTTGCTTTACTCGTAAAGCTCTGCAACTCCAATCTGCAACTAGTTAAGAATGCAGCAAGGATTTTACTACTGCTGAGATCATCTCACTCCCATATTAGTCACTTAATGGCTTCCAGCTGATTTTAGAATCAGTTTCAAGATTTTTTCTTTAAAGTAATAAATGGCTTGTTCCCTACTTATATTATGAGCTTTTAACTCTTTATGTACATCAGCGTAGAACTATTGTTCCAAAATCTACATTAAATAGCAAAGGTGAGTCATTTTATTCTTATGTAAAATATAACAATTTATGTATAATATAATAAAAATAAAACATTTTTATGAAATTCGGTTCATTCAAGTTCATGAAAATCTTTGCAGCCTACCAGCTAATATTAAACTGTCTTTGGGCATCATTTTTGTCCCAAGTGTTGTTCAGATTAGTTGAGAAATATCTTTCAAATTAGGTGATTTCTGTTTTATTTTTATTTTTATTTTTTTTTACTTGGTGAAACTTATTCATGCCTTCATCTCATATTGACTACTCTGTTTTCTTGCTTCACTGTAAAGCTCTTTCTTGCCCGCTCGTAGTTTAGATTACAGCAGTTAGATTACACTTTCCATTCTAGCTATGTTACATTGGCTTCAATTTGAGTTTAGAATTGATTTCAGGATTTTATTGATTAGTTTTAAAATAATAAATGGCTTGGCCCCAGCGTATGCTACAGACCGTTTAACTCCCTAAGTGTAGACTTAGAACTACTGTTCCAAAATCTAGACATTTCTTTAACAGGTTGGAAAAATCAACCGCTCACATAACTGGTTGCCCAATTTTCAAAAAACCTATTGAAATGATCATGAAAACTATAAGTAACTTTCCCTATTTGTAGCACTGTTCCATACCAGTCCTGGTGAGCGTGCGCCTTTGGAGAGCCAAAACTTAGGAATCACCTTTCTTGCAATATAGTGGGCTAGTATTTTGACCAACTTTGTGTTTGCTAACTATGTTGCCCACGTCTGCAGCTAAAAGACATTGTAGGGATAATAAGTATAAACAATAACCTAGGATTATGTGGATCTCATCTTTCATGTTATCCTAAAATCTCTAAATCACTGTGTAGCTCCAAGGCACCCGTAGCTTTTTCATATTTTGAGCAGAGAGTTTGGACAGTGGTGTACTATGGATCCTATTTAGGATTTTGTATTGGGTCTTCCTGTCAGTATTACTACTGAGAATACCCAAAGTCTTCATCGACTCCCACATATCATACAGTTTTCATTTAAGTCGGGACATAGATTCAGTAGAGCGACCTGAATTAAGGCAGAGTATCATATACAAATAAAATAAATTCATCAGGAGTTGGCTGAATGAGAGTTTTCTCCAAGTAGGATGTGTTTGGGACAAGTATGTTCTTGGCTTCTTGGGAGTAAAATGTCTCACCTGGAGGAAGTGGAAACAAAACAAACAAAACAAACACATTCATCACCCTCAAAGATATATATATCTTGTACATAAAATTTATATTTGATATATCTCCCTTTCAAGCAGGTTTGGGATAGAGTGTGTGAAGAGAGTGTGAAGTGTGAAGGGTGGTGAGAATGACAAATATGACAAACACTTTGTTTCCAAGTAAAACCTTTCCAATGTATAAACAAGCTATGGAATGATCTCTCTTTTAACTGATAACTTGGTTTTTTTTACACTTATGTGCTGTGGTAGCACTGTGAGTTTGTTTGTTGGGAATCTAATATGGTTTCCACTGAGAAGACTGCAGTAAGCTGTGGGCATTAATGTGTCAGCAGTGCAAGACATAATTATAACTGAGCGTGTGATAGGTTTGTTTTGTCCCTTTCATATTATAGCACTTAGGAAATTTGTTTTAAAAAAGTGCTGTACAAATATCGTCATAATTTTATGTTGGTGGAGTATATTGAAGCCTATATTTCAATAATAATACGAATGATGTGAAAACTGTGAGTATACTCTAAATATATAGACAAAGGGATGGATAAACTCAATATGCCCAGATACGTATATCTCCATGACTTCACTGCTCCTCAAATGTAAATATATTCACAAATAATGTTCCCCTCCTCCTTGCAGTTTCTGGGGAAGTGGTATGATGTGGCGGTGGCGTCTACATGTCCCTACATGCAGCGGCACAGAGGAGACTCAGCCATTGGTACTCTGGTACTGGAGAGTGGCACCGACAGCCAAAAAGTCAAGATTACACGCACTGCACTCAGGTAGGTAGGACACACACACACACACACACACACACACACACTGTAAATCAATTTACATACTGTAATTTGAGTGTTTTCAAATACAAAAATACTGCTTACAAAAGTGTCGTGATGCAAATTAGATTTTGGAGCCAAATAGAAAATACAAAATGTGCTAAAGTAATTAAATCAGCTACATTTAATTAAAATACTGTCCATCTCTGCACACACACATATATATACACATACAGTACAAATGCATGCATTGTAGTCAGATTTATTACGTACTAAATACACAGAAATACACTTTCGGACATGGTTTATGTTCAGTTCAACTCCTTTCTTGTATGTGTATGTGTGTGTGTGTGTGTGTGTGTGTGTGTGTGTGTGTGCATGTGCGTTTAGGCATGGGACATGTAAGGAGATCATTGGGGATTATGAGCTGACAACCACACCAGGACGATTCTTCTACCACATCGCGAGTACGACACTTTCTGCCTTTCTCTGTCTTTCTCTCTTTCTCTCCCTCTCTCTCTCTCTTTCTCTCCCTCTCTCTCTCTCTCTCTCTCTCTCTCTTTCTCAGTAGCGCTTTATGTGTGTGTATAATCTTGCAAGACTGACAGGTGTTATGATTTGCAGAGTGGGGAGCAGATGTGGACGCCTATGTGGTTCACACCAACTACGATGAGTATGCGATTGTGGTGATGAGCAAGCAGAAATCATCAGGGGACAAAAGCACCTCAGTTAAACTCTACAGTGAGTGGCCAGTCTCCAGTGCCTTATCACATAGACATACACCTGAACATTTCAACGTTTCATTTAGTCTTTGAGAAACGAGAAGATACCTGCACTCTGGACTGGGGTTCCTTTAGGTTTTTTCAGCAACAATTCAACTTAAATTTTCTTTGTCAGGCAGAGGAGTGCGATGGTCTTGCCTGATGAAGGCCAATTTCAGTTGAAACTTTGCTGAATAAACCACAAAAGTAATAACGATCCAGTATATGGGTATCTTTTTCTATTTCAGTGTCCTATTTATTGGAAGCACCTCATCAAGTTTTGGATTTACATACAAGATCTTTTTACCTTTTTCTTTATTTGACACTGGACTATACCAGAAGATCTGGATAAATTATTAATGAAAATCCTTTAAATTCTTTTGCTTTAGTCTGCATGGAAAGTAAAACAGGTGGGGTTTGTGCCTTTGGGGAAATCCACTAGGTTCTGTGTTGCCAGGCAGAATCAATCAATTTGACAAAAGTATTTGAATTCACTTTAGATAAATTCAAATGCCGCCACCATCTGGCCACATAGATAAATTGTAGAGATTCACACCACACATGGGCTTGGTCTCCCTAAAGCATTGTTAGCAAGCAATTTATCACTATGCTTATTATCTATTATATTATTATTATTATTATATTATTGATATTATCTATCTCTATCCATAAGTAGCATAATGTGTTGGAATTTTGTGCATGACTTTTTACAACTGGATATCACATTTTGGAACAAAACTCTTCACGTCAAATAGCAGCAACTTGATTTAGCTCTTCTGTCAACTGATTTTTCCACTTTGGAGCCTGCTCATGTGTTTGTCAGGCTAACTAAATTACACCCTAGTGCCTTCAATACTTCACCCCATGCTGCAGTTTGTATTCAAGTCATTCAAAGGACTGCAACCATCACACTGAAATTCTGCCCCCTTCAGGTCGAACTATGGAAGTGAGAGCCACTGTGTTGGATGACTTCAAAACACTGGTCAGACAGCAGGGAATGAGCGACGACACTGTCATCATTAGACAGAACAAAGGTACAACACACACACTGACAAACACACACACACACACACACACACCTGACAAAACGACACAATTTGGGGATATTTAAAAGAGATAACTTAATTATATAGACCAAACTGTGCAGTGAAAGAATTAAAGTGGTAATCCTTGATTTCCTAGATTTTTTCTTATTTTGGTGACATCTTTGTTGCTAAGCTCTCATTAGTGATTCTGCACGGCATTTCCCAGAGATCACCTGTCAATCAAACAGCGTCTCCAGTACTGTGACGTCTTTTTCCTTGAATTTTCTGTTGATGAAGTTTGAGTTTCTGTAGTTAGCGCTCTTTTCTTTGTCTGTTCAGCCATGGTGGCTATCACTGCTCATGCAAACTACCCAGTTCTTCTTCTGTTTATTCCAAACAAAGTGTTGTTGCTGCTGCTGGAAACTTAAAACGCATCACTTCCTGTGTACCAGAGATCTATCTGACACCTGGTGTTTAGAACAGCAAATGTAGAAGTTTTCATGAACTGGTACAGGTTGTGTTGCGATATCAATCAGTAGGCCTAATAGAGGTAGCAAAACACACATTTATTTATATGAAACTATTGCGGGTTATTTCTTTAACATGGTTCACAGAATACATTGTTGCTGCTCAGATAGCATTGACTGGATTGCCTCAGTGCTTGTATGAGTAAAGTTCAAATTAACTGACAACACACATTCAACTTCCACATCATCATCGTTGTCATTATCATCCAGGAAACCTCTCTGTCTCTCCTTCTGTTGTTTTCTTCATTGTATTATTATCTTATTCACTTACTTCCCCCTTGGTGACTGAAATTATGGGGATTTTTCAAATTATTTTATTGTTATGCTTTAAGACAAGACATGCTTTAAGAAAATGTAAATGTGAATGTAAATGTAAATGTAAATCATGAGTTTTCGTTTCTTCCCTCCCCAGGTGAGTGCGTTCCAGCAGAGCAGGTGGCAGAGCCAACAACTCAGCCCCAGCCTCAGGTACTTGGGCTGCATTTGATTATTTTAATCTTATGTTGTTTCTTATGTTTCTTTGTTTTTTCTAACCATTTTTCTTTTGAATGTGCCTCACAATTCTATATCCTTTTTTACACAGATGTACAGTATCTACATTCTGTCTAAATAAGGCACCAAGCCCTATCCAAACACTGGTGAAAATATACACCAAGATGGTCTCAAATTTTATTTTTCCAGGCTGTGTCCTTAGATGCTTGGGAAAACTGGTCCTTCTTACATGTATTATCGGACATCCGCTACTTTGTGTGACCCTGATTTACAGTTATGACTCTATAGGTTAATCTATTTTCCCTTGGTCAGAGATAAGGATGCCAGCGGGCCTTGGTTCCCATAGCAACAGTCCCAGACACTTGGACTAGGCCAGTCACAAACGAACAGTGGCTATGACGAGACTCTGCAAGCCACAGCTGTTTGTCTTTTTCACACCTGGCAAACTTATAGAGACAGATTACCAGACTCAAAACTGCAAACTCTTTAATTTCCACATGACTCATCTTCAGCTGAACAGCGCTCCTTCTAGACACGCAAGTCTTGCCTGCAGTGGGATCGTGATGCTCCCTCTAAATGGGGTCAAAAAACTGTCTCTCTGCTCTGCGTTTGTGTCCAGAGGTCTAAAAGGAATGTGGTGCCTTCGGTGGTTCCTGCAGAAGAGGAGGGCTCTGGTGACATTACACCTCTGTTCAGAGGACCAGGTGAGAGACCCGCTGACTCATTCGATTAATTGCATGCCATGATAGACTTGCATGCAGTCGGTCAAAGCAATACAGCGATGAAGATGAAATGTGTGCTGAATGGATGACTAGAAATCCTGATTCTGATCCCAGCGACAGACTAGATGCCAAGTTACACTTTAATTGACACTAGTGACATATTGTAGACTCAATTAGAGTTTACGCGGTATCCCTTCCCAATCTTCCTATCGCTCAACATCTGCCTCAGTTAAACATCTTTTTGTATTTCTCTCTTTCCATTCTCTCTCCCTCTCTGTCTCTCCCTGTATAGAGGCCTGTAATGCAACACCGGATGTGGGGCCGTGTTTTGGGATGAGCCAGCGTTACTTCTACAACTCTTCCTCCATGAGCTGTGAGCTCTTCAGCTACGGAGGCTGTTTGGGCAACCAGAACAACTTTGAGACTGAGAGGGAGTGTCTGCAGAGCTGCCGCACTGAGGGTGAGAAGTGACGTATCTTCTTAGGGATAATACATCTTGGGTTACTATCAAAAACTACATGTTTTAATGGTTTGTTTATTGTCATTATAAAATATAGATACAGCTTCATACATACATAATACATGAATGATGATAACGATGATAATAATATATATGAGATATGAGATATGGCAGCCCATACCAGGTATAGGCTTGAATTAAAAGTGGTAATACCACAGCAACCCCCCTCCATCCTTCTTCCATTTTTTTTTTCTTCTTCTCTTGTTGTTAAATGTGTGTATGCCAAGGTATATGTGCAAGGCTCTATGTGCCTTGGTGCTATTCTGATTTGTATTTTGTGTTTATTGTATGTTTTTTATTGTATTGCTGCCTTCTTTTTTGTAGCTCTTTTTGTACCTCGTGAAAATTTCCAATAAAAAATTACAATCAATCACAAAAACAACAAATTAAAAAGGCGGTAATATCACCTGTCATATTGCACATGCAACACAACACTCATGCATCACCTCTGTTGTGTGTCTGCAGCTGTGTGCCGTCTGCCCATGGTGGCTCACGCCTGCACCGGCCAGCCTCCAGCCTGGGTCTTCGACCCCGTCAGCGGTCTGTGTCTGCAGTACAAACAGGGCTTCTGCCAGGGGAACGGCAACAGGTTCTACACCAAGGCTGAGTGTGAGGAGTACTGTGGGGTGGTCAGAGACGGTGAGAGGAAGAGACACACGAGCAGTAGCCTATACACCAAGAAACAGTCTTAGGTCTTATAGGCAGACATGATAGAATTCAAGATACACATGCACACACACCTACACATGTATCACTAAAGCAAAGAAACACAACAAACACATTTCTGTCCAGTTTCAGGGAATTACTAATTATTTATTCACTGTTCAGTTCCTGAAGGCCAGAGATGGGCAGTATTTTACTTAAATGCATTTGAAATATGTATGTAATTACTTTGGTGTATTTTGTAATTAGTATTTGTCTGGAGTTCAAAAGATGTAATTTGTATCAATACAATATTGATACTTTTGGAAGCAGTATTTCTGTATTTCAGATTACAGTACTCTCTAGAATAGATCAGTTCTACAGCAAGGCTGCAGCAAGACAGTGAGAGGAAAGGAGAAAGAGAAAATAGAAGAAAAAGAGGAGGAGATATAGTTTTAGTTTAGTTTAGTTTTAGTT